>NC_056732.1:1119000696-1119113196 GCF_019279795.1 Protopterus annectens | reverse complement strand
AAGTACAGTTTTTTTTCTCTTCAGGTTTCTGATTCAGACTGTGGGAGGGGAGCATGTTATCTCTATCACGAATCTCCCTGTCCAGGTTTCTCTTTCACTTAGACTGTTAACAAATGTGCCATTGTTTTCAGTAAGAGAATAATGAGGTTTCTCAGTCCCTCAGAAAATACTATGAAATGTTACAACTAGAATTCCCAGAATCTCCTTCCGTTCCCCCAGTGCTGTCAGCATTGGAAGATGGGTCTGTCACAGACAGTGGTTTCACTGACAGCCAGCTTGTTGCACCAAAGAAGGCAGATAGAATATACTAAGTTCCACAATCTTTACGTTTTTTGTAAACATAGACCTGACCAAGCAGGTATAGCTTTAGTTAATCCAGCTGCTGCCAAATGTTTTGGTAATTCAAACCCTTTCCCTTCTCACAGGGATTGTAAAACAATTAATAAGTCAGGGAAAAGTGCATGCTTCTGCAACCTTAATTTTTTAGAGTTTTGAATTATCATGCTCATATGCTATAGTTTATTCTGATTAATTGTGAAAATATGAAGAATTTTTTTTGTCTGCAGTTCCCTCCTGTGAGGAAAAATATGCTTTGTATGGATTTGTTTTTTCTATCTCTCAGATTACTACATAGTGTTTAAATTGTGTTTATGACTCTAGATAGTACATCCAAGGCTGTTGCCACTAGTACTGTGTTGAGGATTTTTGCCAGGCTCCATTCTCATAACCTCTCAGAAGATGTAAAAATGAGATTTTAAATTCTCTTTGGATAGAAGTTTAGTTTTGGACCCTCAGTCTCCGAAGTTATCAAAAAATGTGATGAGAGAAGTAAGGTGATACAGGGAATCCTAGATTTTTCAGCCCTCCTCCAAAATTTTCAAGACATTTTGTGTTCTCTTCTAATTTTGTCAAGAAACGAAATAAACAGTTTCAGCAAAAAGCTAGTAAGCAGACATTTAAAAGTATGGTAAGGAGGTTCCAAAAAGAAAGTAGCCCCCACCCCCGGCAGAATAAAGGACAGTGAAATAAGGCAGAATGACCTAAACCAATAAGTGATAGTCAAAATGCTTTCACTTCACAACCTATTACCCCTTCCTCATTTAAGATTTTTTTTAACCTTAGATTTAATAGATGCTTATCACATTCCTAATCATTCAGACCTGTGATGTTTTTAAGTTCTCAATGCGTCTGTATCACATTATGAATTCTGTTCTTTATCCTTTGGGCTGTCCACTGTTTCAAGAGTATTCAGAAAGTGTCTAGCTCCTGTTGTAGCCCTTTACTGGCTACAGGGTATCCAGATTTTTCTACATTTAGACAACTTGCCCTTGCCCATCTTTGCAGAGTCTTTGTGAAGGTGTTGGGAATCCCTCACTTGGGTGAGAGATTCTACAGACTGGGATTCTAAGAAAACATTCAAAAGTCTTTTTTTACTCCCAGCACACAAGATTGTGTTCCTGGGGTACCTGCTAGATACCTCAGTGCAAAGATCTTTTCTTCCAGAAGAAAAAAAATACATCTATATTTAGAGCTATTCCATAGATTTTTCCACTCCGACTTTGGTCACTGTAAGGGAATACCTCAGGATTTTGAGTCTCTTGACATCTATGGTTTTCATGATACTATTGGCAAGAGTCTACATGAGAAGGATACAGTGGTATCTGAAGTCTCTTTGGTTCCAGCAGTAGCACCCATTATCTTTACACATTACAGTTCTTGGATTTGTGAGAAGAGAAATCACTTGGTGGAGATATCTAATATCCCTGAATCCAAGTCTCCCTTTCTACCCCCCTGCTCCAAAGCAGTCAGACAACACAGACGCCTCAGACTTTGCTTGAGGAGTAGTGTCAAGGGGTATAAAAGTACAAAATGTCTGGGACAACAAAGACAGTCAAAATTACATAAACATAAAAAAGATGGGTGGTTTTCTCAATGTGCTCAACTCTGAGTCATCATTGGTCTCCAAGATCCCTTCAAGTTGTCACAGACAATATCACAGTAATCTGTTACAGAAACAGGCAGGGGAGAACCAGGTCTTACCCCTTATGCAGACTAGCTATGTTAGCATGAGATAAAGCTTTACAGCATGATTTCACTCTACAGGTAGCCTACATTCCATCAGAGCAAATTGTGTGGCACACAAGTTGAGCAGGGCAAAGGCAGTCCCTCATGAATGGACGTTAAATCGGGTGTCTCCCAGGATTTGAAACGTCTATGGAGAGTTCACAAATAGACCTGTTTGCCTCCTATCTGAACAATCAGTTGGCACAATTCTGCACCGACATTCCATGCAAGAAGGCCTAGAGTATAGATGTCTTTCCTTTTCTTTGGACACAAGTGTTCCTGCATGCTTTTCCACTCTTTCTACTGATGGCCGGGGTACTTTGATGACTCCCTTCTGGCCCAGGTAATAGTGGTTCTCCATTTTTGGGAATTGGCCAAGGGCATTTGCCACAAGCTCCCTCATAGAGTAGATCTACTCACACAAGAACGGGGTGTTTGATACATCCCAACCCCAAACAACTTTATCTGACTGCCTGGATGATAGGGCCTTAATACCTTTTAGGCATTTGTTTACTAAGGATGTGCAGTAAGACCTAATTGAGGCAAGAAGCCTGATACTAGAAAGTCGTATATTAATAAATGGAAAGGGTTTTATAGTTGTTGCCAACAAAATAACCAGCACTCATTCAGGACTAGTATTACTTTCATATGGCCTGTCTTATTCTTGTGTCAGGGTTGATTTGTTGGTCATTTCAGCACGTCTGCCCATGGATCCCCCTCTTTTAAGGCATTTCTATGTCAAAATGTTGTTTTTGGAAATTGTATTGCATAAGAGACCCCCAGGAAAAATGGTGTATCCACCTTGGGATCTTAATTTTGTGTTGGATAAGCTAACACTTGCTTCATTTAAACCAGCTCATCTGGATGACTTGAGATTCTTAACAGAAAAAAAGTAATACTGGTTGATCTAATCCTCTGCAAGAAGTGTATCTGAGTTGCAAGCTGTTAAGGCAGACCATCTGTCATACTGTGTTCTTCCATGAACCCAAAAATGAGGGAGAAAGGGTACTTCATACCTTGGATATCCACAGACAACTCAAGTACTGTCTTAACAAAGGTTTTCAGACCTTCTGATCAGTTCATTTCTTGTAAAGGTAAGAAGAAGGGACAACCTTTGTCAAAGCAGATTATTACTAGTTGGTTGTTTCAGGTTATTACATTTTTTTTGGCCTCCGCAACAAAATTATTCTAGGCAGGATGAAGGCACACTGTACCAGGGCCTTGACTTAATCTGTGGCTTTTTGGAAAGCGTTGGACTCTAGAAGTATTCTAGAACTTGGCCCTCTGTATATACTTTTACCAAGCACTACAAGCTAGATTCCTTCTGCAGGGCTAGGTTAGGCTTTGCTGGGCTATTCTCTGAGGACTTCTGGATCCTCATCCTTCCTCTTCCCATGCCTCTTAAGCTATGGTTAGCCTACTCATATAGCTAACACTACTGCAGCAGTGATGAAATGATGAACATAGTACAATTGTGTAAGTAAATTTGCTGTAACAGTAGATGTTTGAATGATCACTGCTGCAGTAACCACTCCCTCCCTCCCTTGCTTTTTAGCATGTTTTTTTATGCCAATGTGTGGATATTTGTCTTTTGTTCCTTGCAGTATCCACTCAGGGCTCAATCTCCCTCTCCCAGTTGTAAGGTTGCCACCTTTTCAAATGGCCAAAGTGGGACATTTTCAGGACACACATCAGATTTTACTGGCCGACACATACCCACGGTCAGTACAAAGGATAGAACTTAACTTTTTTTCCTAAATAAAAGCTTATTCTTGTAGCAGTTTAGTTGCTTATTATGTTGTAACATTTAGGTATTTTAGATACAGAAATAACTATTTTATGCAACTATTACATAAAATATGGGACATAATTATGTCCTACAATCTCAGGACATTTGCCCTTTTTAATATTTTTTGTCAGGACACAACTGCCCAAAGAGGGACTGTCCCTCTCAAAGTGGGACAGATGGTAACCCTACCCAGTTGGCATGAAAGCTCTGAAGTGCTTGGAAATTAAACCTGCCTTTTTTTAGTTGTCTCAGCTCAAGATGACAAATGGTTTGGGTGTGTAGAGGGTGCCTGAAGCTTTGGAAGCTGGCTGACTGTTGTATCCTGTGCAGGATGTAACCCATATAGCTAAGGCTACTGCAGCAGTGATCATTCGATCATCTACTGTTATGTTAAGTTTACAACCTATGCAAAACCCTTTGGGGCTCTACTTCAGTAATTATGAAATCTTGATTTGTCACTAGCAGCACATAATTACCAACTTTTCTGTACAAATATTTCAGTGAGGCTGGGGATTATCATAATGGATAGTGTTTAACCTCACATGTACAAGATATAGGATTTTCTTCTCACCTTTGAAGAGAAATTGGCTAGGCTTAAAATGGCCTATTAACTAAAAATAATGTAGTCTCCACTGACCTTGCATTCTGCTACCTTTGTCTTAAACATCTCCTTAACAATGTTATAAACAGCCACTCAAATCTGGGAAGAATTTGCTGCTGTACCAACAAAAGTAAGCCTTATGTTCCTGCTATAGTCTATCGGCTGTAATGTAATTTAACCTCAGTAATCAAAACTTCTTGCTAGCTGTCTTTCCACATTACTTAATACATATGTGTTGTGTATAAATCTCGCCATTTGTATTGGTAATATACAATAATGGAGCCTGTAGGGATTGGTTCAGGGTCCAGCACTGTTCAGCTTGTTTGCTTTAAACATAGGGGAGGGATTTGAAAATGATTTGTTTGCGGGCAACACAAAGATGGATGCTTCGGTGAAGCATGGGGCAGTGACACCAAAGAAAGTCTAACAAGAGCGAACTGGACAGAAATGTTTCACCTGTGAGTCATGGTAAAGAAATGCAGTGCGCTACATATGTGTCACAATAACCCTGGTGTAAAGTATCTGCTGAGGAAGTTGAACATTAAAGAAGTTTGGGAATGGTTCTCATCCATACAGTGAGCCAGCATGATCAAAGGCTGAGAATTGTGGGAGTGATGATTAGAATCCCAAGGTGTATTCCCAAAGTAACAGATAGAAGAAATGCACTAGTAGCTCTACAAGGCTTGTTGGCCACACGTTGCACTTTATGCAGTTCATGAAGTCTTAGGGGGGAGTGGGATATCATGTTAGGAGTCCAGAGGAAAGCCACAGAATGATTATGGGTTGGCAGGTACAAGGTTTGATTAGAGATTTGAGGAGTTGGGGAGCTTCACATTAATGACAGTAATTGACTACTGGGACTTTTATATGAGAATGGAGATGTGAGAATTTCGTCCTGAACAGAACAGACGAGGGTTGGACAAAGCGGACGAGAGCAGCATGTTGTAGAGACCTTGTATTCTGCGGATAAATGAAACCATTACAACACTGAAAGAGAAGTAAATTATTGAACATATTTCTCGATTAGTTTATGGAGAAGGAATCCACAGATGTGTTTAGTAGAGTATGGGACAGGTAGCGAAAAGGGAAAGGAAGGGAATAATGTTGGAAAGATGGAAGGTTGATTTGCTGTTAGTCTGAAGACTAGGCTAACAGTACTCTTCTGCAGCCAGACAAATATGTGTATGCAAGATAACGTAAAGATTGTGCAAAAATGATGCATTATGGAGTCCGTGTTGTATAGAGAACCAAATAAATGTATCTATGTAAAAACTGCAGAACTGATGTGCTATGGAGTCTGTGTTATGAGGGTAACCAAACAAATGTATCAGTGTAAAGAAGTGTAAAGATTTAACAGAACTGATGTGCCATCAGACATTGCTCGTTTTGCTGTTATGCCTATGTAGGCAATGTTGTGTAGCTGTCTTTCTTTTAACTTTTTTTTTTTGCTTGCTAACTTTTGCCTCTATGCTTCCCAGCTTTGTTAATGTGGTAGTCCCTTTAGCTTTCATTCGGTCAAGGGAGTAAGTTTAATTCCTAGTGTACTTCTACAATGTTGTCATGAAAATGCTTCCCTATTTATTTAAATCGATACACCAGATTTCAGGGAGAGGTTGCTGTAGGTATTGGTGTGCCAGGAATCCAAGTAAATGCGCAGTGTGGGTAATTGACAGCTGTACCCACCAATTGGAAACTCCTGTACCATGTTTCCTCATTATTAAACTTGGGTTGTATACATGATTTTTATGTCTGTTTGTCATGTTCTTGCTTGCATGCACGCACACACACACACATACGCACACTTCTTGCTGCCTTAGTTTCCACCTTCCTGTTGTCGATTGCCAGGTTTTCTGAATGTGTGAACAGGCAGTTTGGCAGTGTTACTGTAGAGAACCTGGCCTGTTTTTTTTTTGGTTGTGACATTTGAAATGTATCCTTGATTATGTTATGGTGTACTTGTATAGAATATTTGTGGCTCTCTGTTTATGACAAGTAAGTTTTGAAATTGAGAAACTGGTTTTCATATGTAGGCACAAAGATCAAAAAAGATCTTAATCTGATACAAGTGTAACTAGGTGATTGAACAGAAAACTCAGACTTTTTGCCAGAATTAGAATCATTTTACTTAAAATTATTTATGTATTTATAGCGACAGCCGCAAACCTTTTCAGAATTTTCCCCCAAAGACATAGTAATTTAATGGATATTTCTTTGCTGAAGAATCAGTGATTTGTTTTTTGTCAAGCTTGGGAAAATATTCAGACACGTTTATTGTTTCATATGATTTGGGAATGAATTCAGAGAAAGATTAGGCTTTCCTGTAAGGAAGTTATTCATGACAATAGAAGTCATATATTAGTAAACAGAAGTACAGTGGAAGGGATTAGTAGACGCTTGTTAAAAATATACTCAGTAGAAGATAAAAGTTCAGGTCTGAGGTAGAGAATAAGAATACTCTATTTTCCAGCAGATTGCATTTTTATAATCTTTTTCTTAATCTTAGTGTTGAAGGAAGCAGCTTTTTTTTTTTTTTTTTAATATTCCTCTTTTAAACCACCACTACTATCTGCAAACTGTTTGCCTTGCTGTGTTCCTTCCCATAATCCCCCCCCCCCACCTGCCAACTATCAGCCCTGCTTCCTGGGTCTAATCACATGGTCGAAGTTACGTAACTTCGAACACCTAATGGCCGTACCATTCTGTTCGAAGTTACATAACTTAGACTACCTAAAAAAAAAAAAAAAGAACACAATGGACAACAAAATAAACTGTTGTAAGCAGGGGGGAAAGCCCCCCCCCTTCACCCTCCACACCACCACTTAAATATACCAACTCGAGATCTCACGACATTGAAGTGAATGGAAACCTCCACCTATGGAAATTTCCATTCACACGCTCAAACTTTTACAAATTCGAACATATGGTCTCGGCCATATGTGGTTCGAATGTGTAAAACTTCAATGACATGATAGGAACCCCTGCTTCCTTTAGACAATTCATTTGTTCCCCCGGTGGGGAAGCTGTCATCCAGGAAGCCATCACAGGCTTTCTTAATCTAGTCGTAATCCTTGCCCAGGCAGCTGATGTGCAGCCTCAGGAATGTGAGAACGTACAGATGTTCTTCGTGTTTCATTGTTGCAGTCATTACATTTGGGTTATCTGCTGGCAGTAGCCCTCAGTCGGCCTGATTAACAAAGTCTTGGGACCTGCATCGGTTGCTGTCCCTTCTTCCATGACGTCAGGTCGTCAGGGTTATAAAACATGCAGCCGACGCCATTACATCAGTCTTTCTTGCCGTGCGGTGCCTGAAGTAGAAGCAGTTCGCAAGTGCCGGTCGGCCAACTCCTGAAATTTTCGTTTTCGTGTTTCAGAACTGAAGTCTTCAACTAAAGCTAGCTACCCTGTTGGGGAAACTTTTTCTTGCTCCTTACTGATGTCAGTAAAAGTTAGTAATTGTATTACTTGTGGAAAGCAAATACCTCACAAAGAATTTCATTCATACTATATTCCTTGCCTAGGCCCTGACCACGAAGTACCTTGCTGTCGGTTTTGTGCTTTTTCATCAGCGCACTATCCGTTGTCGGTATATTTTCGCTTCTAAATATTTCGGTTCACTGTTTAATTATCCTGAAATGTTGTCAGTTAGCCATCCGACTACTGGGATTCCGAAAAAACACAAAGATAAAGACAGAGACAGGCCGCCAAGGTCCAAAGCTGCCGATGATGCTTCTCCTATGCCAATCGCCAGTTCGCTGGTACTCAGTGAGGTGCTCTCTCAGCCCCTGATATACGCTACTTCTGACTTGCAGGCCTCTACTGAGACCCATTTGGAGTCCGTTATGTTGCAAGATGCTTCAACTGTGGAACCTGCGGATGTCTCTACCTTGGATAGGTCCGGAGCCGCTGTGCAGGCACCGGCTTCTGAGGGTGTATTTTAGGCCTACGGACTTGCATATTAAACCGACACCTCCTTCATTTAGGCCAAAATCTCGAACCATGCCTACGAAACAGACGCCTAGGCTACATGCTCAGACCCCTATGCCTAAAAAACAAATGATAAGAATGGCTGAAGATCTTATACTAAGGAGAAGCCAGCCTCCCCCTTCTAAGAGACCTAGGACGGAAGTTGTTTATGAATATTCTGAACAGGATTCTGATTCTTCTGATGATCTGGATTTACCCTTATCTATTTATGAGGATTCTAATGCAGAGGATTCTATTCCCTCTGCTTCCTCTCCAGAGGATTTTTCTTTTGGTGAAACCTTACATACTCTAAGGGAGCATTTCCACTGGGAAAGCCAGGATTTTTCTGATTCAAAAAAGAGGCTTAGGGATTTCTTACTCCTGCCTCAACATAGGCCTTTAGCTACACCTCCTGTACTAGACATTGTTGATGATGCCTTTTCAGAATCTAGTTTGGCCCCTGATTCTTTGCCTCCTGCTCCCGGAAAACTTGACAGATATTACAGGGTTCCTGATTCTCACAAGTTCCTTTTTAAAAATCCTATTGCGCATCCAGGGACTATTTCAGAGGGACCCGAGAGCATTAAGGCTTCTACTGCTAAAAATCCTACCCCCTCTGATAGAGACTCCAGGGCGCTGGATAGATGTGGTAAGAAAGTTTACACTTCTGCAGCCTTGGCCATTAGGGCTTTAAACTGCCAGTTTCATGTGTATCAACAACATGTTATTGGATTGCTTAAACAGAAAATGATGATTCCTGACTGTGCTGAAAATAAAGAATTACAGGATTTAATGCATTCTGCTGAACTAGTTGGAAAACATACTTTGCAATGTGGATTTGATTCATTAGAGGCCTCTTGCAGGGCTGCTGTTACTGGGGTCTGTGCTCAGAAGGTATTCTTGGCTTAAGGAGCAAGGTTTGCCTGATCATGTTAAAGCTAAATTGTTGGATGCTCTCTTAAGTCAGGACTGCCTGTTTGGCAACATGGCTGAGGAAGTTCTTAAAAAGATGGAAGATAAAGCTAAATCTATGCAAACTGTTAAAGATTTCTTACAAGTTCAGCATCCTAGATTTAGTAGGCACTGGCCCTCTAAAAATTGGTCCTTTCCAGCCCCTTCATGGTCTTCTCAAGCCAAACACAGACACAGCAGAAACCCCAGGATTCAGTCCCAAGGGACACACAAGACTAGGCAGTGGGGAGTTTCCGCACCCAAACCTGGGAGTGGTAAGACTCCCCCCATGGAAAACTGTCTCAATGACTTGCTTTTAAAACTTCCAAGCACTTCCCAACTGAATGCTCCTTTAGGCGGAAAGATTGGACTGCAGGCCAAAAACTGGAAACTCATTACCTGGGACAAATGGGTTTTAAATAGTGTCCCAAGGATGCAGATTTCATTTCCACACGTTAGCAACACTAAGCGGGTGGCCAGATATACCCCCAAATCAGTGGGCAGAGGCCCAAAATCAAGTACTCTCTTTCTTAAACATGGGAGCTATTCAGTTGGTACCAGAAGAGGAAAAGGGACAAAGTTTCTATTCGAGACTTATCCTGGTACCCAGAAAAGGCAACACATGGCGTTCTATCGTAGCCCTTTCTATTCTAAACACTTTTCTGGTGATTCCAAAATTCAAAATGCTGACTCTTCACCAGCTGCTTCCTATGCTAGGCAAGGATGCATGGTTGGCAACACTAGACTTAAAAGAAGCATACCTGCACATCCCTATCAGGGAGTCATGCAGAAGATACCTACGCTTCAAAGCAGGCTACATGCACTATCAGTTCTCTGCACTGCCCTTTGGCTTATCTACTGTGCCCAGGGTATTCACAGTGCCTAGCTCCAGTCATTGCATTTTGCAGGCATAGAAATATTCAGATATACTCATACTTGGACGATTGTCTAATTCGGGCAGAAAGCAAGGACATTATTTTGAATCATCTGGCCTTTGTTGAAAGGGTACTGACTTGTCTGGGGTTCACCATAAATGAAAAGAAATCACACCTGGTACCCTGCCAAAAAAATTATATCACTGGGAGCAAGCTTGAATAGAACTTCCCAGGTGGTGCACGCCAGAGAAATGGATTCATTTGACAACTTACTTCAAACAAGTGGCCACAAAATCCCAGCTATCTGCAAGGCAAATACTGCAAGCCTTGGGGTTCATGGCCCCCTGCATTCTTCTAATTCCATATGCAAGGATGCATATGAGGAAACTACATTGGTATCTCAAAAGCCTATGGTGTCAACATTCACAGGATCTAGAAGCAAGGATTCCTATCATACCTTGATTACGCCTAGAGTTCCTTTGGTGTGCAGAGGCCTGCCACCAAAACAGGGGACTACCATTCATATTACCCCCTGCCGCCCAAATCCTAACAGACGCATAAGGCTATGCATGAGGAACTCACCTGGCAGGGATGTGCATTCAGGGCAAATGGAACCCAAGTCAAATGCACCTGCACATAAATCAAAATGAAATGTTAGCTGTACAGAATGCTCTGACAGCCTTCAAGGACCACAATCTTCCAAGACAACTAATGGTAAAAAAAACAACACCACTGTCATGGGGTAGATAAACAAGCTGGGGGGTACACATTCTTACCCCCTCTGCAGACTAGCCATGGCATTGTGGAACACAGCCTTGAGCTACCAAGTGAATCTACAAGCTCAATTCCTGCCAGGAAAAATAAATACACTGGCAAACGGACTAAGCAGAAACCTCATGGACCCACAAGAGTGGAAACTGGAACCAAGTATTTTCAACATGTTGACAAGCAAATGGGGGAGCCCAGATATAGACCTGTTTGCCTCCCCCCAGAACCATCAACTGGCCAAATTTTGCACAAGGACTCCCCACAAGCTAGCTTGAAAAGTGGATGCTCTATCCTTCAGCTGGAAAAACCTATCAGTTTATGCCTTTCCTCCTCTGCCTCTGCTCTCCAAGGTACTACTAAAGATCAAACAGGATAAGCCAGGGACAATTTTAATTTCACCAGACTGGCCTCACCAGCACTGGGACCCACTCTTGTGCAGTTTGTCACGCTTGGCTTTATGGCAGCTGCCTCAGACTCCATCCCTGTTGTCTCA
Organism: Protopterus annectens; assembly: GCF_019279795.1. Classification (NCBI taxonomy): domain Eukaryota; kingdom Metazoa; phylum Chordata; order Ceratodontiformes; family Protopteridae; genus Protopterus; species Protopterus annectens. The sequence goes on along the minus strand of NC_056732.1, from coordinate 1,119,101,692 downwards.
GCTGGAGAACCAGATTCTGCACCCTCAGCTGCAAACCTTGAACCTAGCAGCCTGGCTAATTACCTAATCTCTCCTTCACCATCCCTCAGTAAATCAGTGATGGATATCATTTTAGAGGCAAGGAGGCCTAGTATTAGAAAATCTTATGCTGCAAAATGGAAATGATTCTGTGCCTGGAACCACTCCGAAGGAATGAAAGCAACAGTGCCCATTTTACCTCAGATTCTACAATACTTTACTGAAATGCTTCATAAGGGCTTGTCTTTTTCCTCCATCAAAATTCATGCATCAGCCATTTCAGCTCATTATAGCACAGAGCCTCCCCTCTTCTCTCACCCACTGCTCAAGCAGTTCCTCAGAGGGGCCGAAAAAATTAAGCCCCCCCCCAGGTGAGCTCTAACTCCAGCCTGAGATCTTAACTTTGTCTTGGAGAAACTCACTCTTCCTCCTTTTGAGCCAGCTGCTACTGCAGATTTAAAATGTCTTTCCTAGAAAACCGCTTTCCTTTTAGCAATCACTTCTGCAAGAAGGGTATCTGAATTACAGGCCCTTATGGCAGTGGAACCTTTCATCATCTTTCATGCGGACAGGGTGTTCCTCAGAACCAGTTCCTCCTTCATGCCCAAGGTGGTATCCAGTGTGGCTCTTAATCAGTCCTTTCATTTGCCTACTTTCTTTCCTAACAGAACAAAGGGGAATGGATACTGCACTCTTTATATGTGCACACAGCTTAGATTCTACTTGGACAGGACTAAACCTCAAAGGAAGTCTGAACAACTGCTGGTGGCATTTGCTGCAGGGACAGAGAGGAAAGCTATTTCAAAATAAACCATTTCAAAATGGATAGGGCCACTGCATTCATTTCTGCTATAAGCACCATGGAAAACCTATCCCACATGGCATCAGACCCCATTCAACCAGGGCTGCATCTACCTCTACAGCCTTTCTCAGGGGCGTCCCTACTAGGGACATCCTAGAAGCCGCTACCTGGAGTTCTATACATACTTTCTCCAAGCATTAATATTTGCCAATTTTCTCCAAATCCAGAGCTGGTTTTGCAGGGCCTTATAGCTGGTCCTAATTCTATTTAAATTCCTCCTCCCAACCTTAGCTTTGAAAATCTACCCAAATATAATGACTGCAACAGTGAAACACGAAGAACATAGTACAGTTGTGTACACTTACCATAAATGTAGATGTTCGAGTGTATTCACTGTTGCAGTCCTGGTTACCCTCCCTCCAGTCCCCTTTCTTCTTTTGGCTATACATCTACTCTCACTTACTATGCTCTAAAAGCTTTTTGGTGTATTTGCTTTTTTGTTGGAGGTATATCCTTGTATTTATAGATTTAATTGCTTCCCATTAGGGGGGCACCTGACATCTAGGGCAAGAAAAACTGATTTAATGGCATTGGCTGTAGTTTCATACCCCTGATAACCTGACGTCATGGAAGAAGGGACAGCAGCCGACGCAGGACCCAAGACTTTGTTAATCGGGTCGACTGAGGGCTACTGCAAGCAGATAACCCAAATGTAATGACTGCTACAGTTACACTCGAACATCTACATTTATGTTAAGTGTACACAACTGTACTTCCCTTGTATGTATACACATTCCTTCGTATTCCCCTTGAAGGCTACACTGTAAACAAGACTTGGTAGGACCAGGTGTACATCCTTGGCCCATAAAGTGCTTGGTTTGCATCTCGTTCTCCAGCTGATGCCAGCATTACAGTAGGCTCGACCACTCCCCCCTCCTTTGAGAGGGAGAGCTAACTTTGATTTCTTTCTTCCAGCATTCTGCTGCCTTGTTTTTGCACACTCAAGCCGCTAATCAAGCTGGGGTCATCTAGGCTGTAATCAGGATTTTATCGTTGTACACCATGGAGCTAAGAGTGGGTTGTTGCGTTGTTCATAACAAATGTTTTTTTTTCACCTTCACAAGAAATCTATGCCATGATCATGATGGTCAATGATTTTATTCACAAATTTCTCTCCTGCAAGTTGAACATAAAGTGCATCCTGGTGCCTGTCATGTTTTTTTTTTCTTTTCTTTCCCTAAAACTTAGGGTGCATGCATGTTCTTTGGCCTGAGTGAAGCACCTACACCAAGAGGTGGTGAGGATAGTTCACAGCCATTCAGAAAGCAGAACTTTCCCCTTTGCATGCCAAGCAAGGCTCAATTGGCAGCACCTTTAGGCAGAAAACTGGCGTTATTTTCGAAAAAGTGGCATATTGTCTCAAAAGAAAAATGGATCTTGGATCTTGGACATTATAGACAGAGGCTACAGATTCCACTTTCAAACCTGCCACACAATCAAAGGGCAGAGGCACAAAAACAAATTTCAGATCTCATGGACATGAAAGCTATTCAAGAGGTACCTGCACAAGAACAGGGTCAAGGTTTTTATTCCAGACTATTCCTGGTGCCAAGGAAGGGCAAAGATTGGAGACATATTTTGGACCTATCCATCCTAAACACACATTTACTCGTACCAAAATTCAAGATGCTCACATTACAGCAGTTTCTTCCCATGCTGGGCAAGGAGTCTTGGCTGGTAACATTGGACCTCAAGGAGGCATACCTGCATGTCCCAATCAGACAAGATTGCAGAAGATACCTCAGATTTCTTGCAGGTTCAACCCATTATCAATTCTCTGCATTGCCCTTTGGCTTATCTACTGCACCCAGAGTGTTCACAAAATGCCTGGCATCAGTAATTGCCTTCTGCAGACTTCAAGGGATACAAATATACCCATATTTGGACGACTGCCTGATCCAAGCGGACAGCAAACACATACTTCTGAAACACCTGGCGTTTGTAATAATGTTGTTGAATTCTTTGGGATACACAGTCATCAAAAAGAAATCAAGACTAATACCCTCTCAAACAATAATTTTCCTGGGTGCCAGCTTGAATACAAACACCCAGATGGCCTACCTCACGCCAGAGAAACAAGGGCAACTAACTCAATACTTCAGAAAACTGGCAACCTTCACCAAGCTGACTGCAAGGAAAATCCTGCAGGCTCTGGGATTCATGGCATCTTGCATCCTGCTAATCCCATGTGCAAAGCTGCATATGAGGAAACTTCAATGGTACCTAAAAAACTTATGGTCTCAACACAGCCACAGTTTGGAAACAATTATACCACTGATTCCATGTCTTCAAAAGGAATTTCTGTGGTGGGCTCAAGCATGCCAAAGAAACATAGGTCTCCCATTCTGCAAGCCTCAAGCAAATCGAGTCATCACAACAGACGCCTTGGACTACGCCTGGGGGGGCACACATGACAGATTGGTGCATTCAGGGCAAATGGTCCCAAAAAGAAAAGCACCTACACATCAATCAAAAGGAAATGCTAGCAGTAATAAATGCTATTATGGCTTTCAAAGACCTACTGCAAACAGGCCAGGTATTGATAAGGACAGACAACACCACAGTAATGTGGTACATAAACAAACAGGGAGGAACCCATTCATATCCCCTATGCAGGCTAGCCATGTGGAACATGGCTCTGGAATTACAAATCCAACTTCAAGCACAGTTCCTGCCAGGCAAGGAAAAAACGCTGGCAGACAATCTAAGCAGAAATATGACAGATCCACATGAATGGAAGTTGCATCCTCAAGTTTTTACAAAGATAATCCAAGCATGGAGAAGGCCAGATATAGATCTCTTTGCCACCCACAGAAATTACCAATTGACAAAATTCTGCTCAAGGACCTTTCATCCACAGGCCTGGAAAGTGGAAGCACTCTCTTTCAGTTGGACAACAATGACAGTTTATGCCTTTCCACCTCTTCCTCTGCTGCTCAAAGTTCTATTAAAAGCCAGAGCAGACAGACCAAAGATGATTCTCATTGCTCCAGACTGGCCAAGACAACACTGGTACCCACTCCTGGGGAGCCTGACGCATTCCCCACCATGGATCCTGCCTCTAATGCCTCTTCTACTGACTCAGCACAACTTCAAAACTCTTCACAGTCAGCTGAAAACACTCAATCTAGCCTCATGGAGGATTCCTTAAATTCACAACAGACCCTACTCTCCAAGGAGGTGCAGGATGTCATTTTGGAGGCCAGAAGGCCTTCTACTAGAAAAGCCTACTCCGCAAAATGGAAACTGTTTTGTGCCTGGAATCAGAAAAAGGGTCAGAATCCTGGAGTACTGAATCTACCTCAAATATTACAGTACCTAGCTGAGATGCTAAGCAGTAGACTTTCATTCTCCTCCATCAAAATCCATGCCTCAGCCATTTCTGCAGAATACAACACTCATCCTCCTTTATTCTCTCACCCTCTCTTAAGACAGTTCCTCAGAGGAGCTAAGAATATAAAACCCCCAAGGAAGCAACCAGTACCTGCTTGGGACCTCAATTTCATTCTAGAAAAACTGACCCTGCCTCCTTTTGAGCCTGCTGCTTCAACAGAACTGCAATATTTGTCATGGAAAACAGCCTTCCTTCTGGCTATCACCTCAGCATGCAGGGTTTCGGAACTACAAGCCCTCATGGCTGTGCAGCCTTTCATTATTTTCCATCAGGACAGAGTTTCCTTACGAACCAACCCTTCTTTTATGCCAAAGGTAGTATCCAGGGTAGCCTTGAATCAGGCTATCCACTTACCTACCTTTTACCCTAATCCACAAAACCAAGGGGAGAGACTACTACATTCCCTGGACATTCACAGACAGCTCCGTTATTATTTGGACAGAACAAAGCCTTTCAGAAAATCAGAGCAACTCTTTGTGTCCTATGCTACAGGTGCTCAAGGGAAGCCTATTTCCAAACAAACAATCTCAAAATGGATAGCCCACTGCATACGCTTTTGTTACTCTTTTCATGGTAAGACTGTACCTACAGGCATCAGATCTCACTCCACAAGGGCCACAGCTACTTCTGCAGCTTTCCTTGGGGGTTCCTACCAAAGATATTTTGGAAGCAGCCACTTGGAGTTCTGTACATACTTTCTCCAAGCACTATCACCTACCATTATACTCCAAATCTAGAGCGGGCTTTGCCACTGCAGTCTTGCAAGGCATCCTGGCTCCTCCTAGTTCCTCTTAGTACCTACCACCCCTTTTTTAGCTTTGGGATTCTACCCATCTGTTATGACTGCAGCTGTATGCACGATGAACATAGTACAGTTTTGTACCTACCATAAATGTAGATGTTCGAGTGCTAATACAGCTGCAATCCAGGTTTCCCTCACTCTTTCCCCTCTTGGGACAGGCCTAATGGCTAAAACCTCCTCATACAACCTGATTGGGGTATTCTTTTATGGTGTATTTGCAACTACTGTTTTTTGATTATATTGCATTGCATTATTACATAAATTTATGTTTTGCCTTCCTTCTGGGGGCACCTGACATCTGAGGCAAGAAAAACTGAAGAAAATGGCGTTGGCTGGTTCTTTTATACCCCTGTCGCACTGACGTCAGGGAAGAAGCGACGACATCCGACGCCGGACCTAGACTTTGGAATTCGGCCAACCGAGGACCCGCCTGACGGCAGGAAAACCCATCTGTTATGACTGCAGCTGTATTAGCACTCGAACATCTACATTTATGGTAGGTACAAAACTGTACTTTCCTCATCAAGTCAGATCTGTTTATGGGTACATACTTTATTAAATATGCAAACTATTCTTATACAAAGATTCACTGCAAGAAACTATACAGTGTCTTGAATATAGATATGTATATATATATACATATATAGATATGTATATATATATACATATATAAATAAATACATTCCATGGAAAAAAATTAGAAAGTGCTCCTCTTTCTCTCTCCTATGATTTTCAATGCTTAGAGATTGAGATGTATGGTTCCAGATTTCACATCCCTGCACTGTAGTTTGACTCTGTTCAATAAATGTAGAAGATTGCGGAATTAGTGCATAATGATATGATTTAGCAACTAGGTGTGATGCTTGTTCTAAGTCGAGTGACATTTTTCAGTGAATAGTGAGTCCTTAGCTTATTCAGCTAATGTGTTTCCCTTCTCATGCTCCTTCCCTCACTGCTGTGCAACAGGACTTGGGCCTCTACTGTACAAGGGCTGACTAATTAAAAGCACTAGATCTCCTACTGCTAGCATTAAACTCCCTGTTATCCAGGACTCGAGCAACCGGCACTCTCAAGCAACTGGTATTTGATTGGCTTTGTATACCGTCATACCAGCCAATCACAAATCGCAAAGTGGAGCCTCTTCTGAAGAGCCTCTTCTTCTGAAGAGGCTTCCCTTTGGGATTTTTGATTGGCTCGCATGCTGGCATACAAAGCAATCAAAAATCACAAAGCATATCTCAAGCAACTGGTACATACACTTAACCGGCATCTACCAATCCCCACGGATGCCAGTTAAGTGAGGTTTTACTGTATACTGTGATGGAAGCCTACTGCTAAAGACTGACAAGAGAAATGTGCTTTGTCCTTCCTTTTCACCACCTGAGTAGCTCTTTCTGGAGAAAACTTCGTTAAACTTGTAACCCTTCCTGATTCCTCCTTTCAAAAGCATCTCATTTGTTGTCTTAGGAAGAAGAAAGAGTTCTTGAATATTCCTTCTTTGCAGACGTTTGTTAGGCATATCCTGTTTGCTGTTAGAAGATGCACAATACTGGTCCTCCAGCACATGAAAACACATATCAGTATTGTTTGCTTTCTACCAGTACTTTCTCACTAAATTTCCTTTTTAGTCAGGCACCTTAACACTGTTTTATCTGTTAGCTGTCCTGTAAGTCATACATCACAGAAATACCATCATATTATTTTGATGTCCTTCAAGAATGCAACTGCAGTCATAACATAAGGGTTGTCCTGCCTCAGGCAGCCCTCGGTCGGCCGGATTCCAAAGTCTGGGTCCGACGTCGGCTGATGTCGCATTTCTCTCCGACGTCAGAGCGGCTGGAGTACATAAGCATCAGCCAACGCCATCTTCTTCAGTCTTTCTTGCCGCGCGGTGCCCGAAGCAGAAGAAGTTCGCAAGTGCCGGTCGGTCAGCTCCTGTATTCTTCGAATCCAAAGTCAACAAAAAGCTAAGTACCCCGTTGGGGACCTTTTCTTGCCTCAGCCGATGTCATAAATTACTGAAAAAGTAAATAATTGTTTGTCTTGTGGTAAACAAATACCTCATAAGGATTTCCACTCTTACTGCCTTCCATGCCTTGGCCCAGACCACGACGTCTCGGCCTGTGCCACCTGTGCTCGCTTCAACAAGCGCACTCTAAGGCGCCGGGCGGAGTTCGCTGAAGACTTTTTCGGCGAAAAATTTGATTATACAATGCCTTCGGAACTACCAACATCGCAGACTCCTAAGAAACGAAAAGACCGGGACCGACATCCTCGGCCCGCGTCTTCCTCCGACACCACGCCAAAACCTACCGCGAGTGCCCCGGTTCCCTCTGAGGCGGTTATTTCACCGCTCCGAACCGAAGACACCGCATTACCAATACCTCCGATACTGGAGACCACATCGACGCCAGTTATTGTTTTTCCTCCGGATACTGAAACTGAGGAAATGCCCGAGACCATTGCTGTGGATAAGGTCACTCCTGCATGTGGAGCTGCTAGGCCTCCCATGTCCATGTCTATCAAGGCCTACACCCGTGCTAAGGCAGCCAGCAAGACCAAGCACCTTACTGCTAAAGCCTTACCTCAGCCTACTCCTGAAACACAAATCATGACTATGACCGCAGACTTAATTTCCATGATCAGAGGTTCACAGGCCCATCCTGAGAGGATCCCAGCCTCCTCCTGATAAGAGGCCCAGGGTTGAACCCTCTGACCCTCTCCCTTCAGATGAAGATTCTGTGGACTCTGTTCACTCCGATAGCCAGGAAGAGCCCTTCCAGACCTATGAGGACTCAGATGCAGAGGACTCCATCCCCTCGGCCTCCCCTCCTGAGGATATTTCTTTTGGGGAAGTTCTGCATTCCATGAGGGAACATTTCAAGTGGCAAGGCCAGGAATATTCTAATTCCAGAAAGCACCTTCGAACCTTCCTTAAAAAGCCCCAACACAGGCCCTTAGCTATACCTCCTGTGCTTGATGTTTTGGATGTTCTATACTTGACTCCAGTGTTACCCCTGATACTCTTCCTCCTGCTCCTGCCAAGCCTGATAGATACTATAGGGTCCCAGAAACACATTCTCATTTCTTTAGAGCCCATGCTGTTGATTTGGAAACAATTTCACAGGGACCGAAAGGGGTTTCAGCTACCACCTCCAAAAATCATTTGCCTTCCAACAGGGAAGCTAGGTCATTAGAGAGATGGGGAAAGAAGGTTTACACCTCCACTACTTTATCTATGAGAGCTCTCAATTGTCTCTTTCATATGTTTCAATATCAGGATTACCTGTTAGATGATTTACAGAAAACATTGGCCTCTCCTGAACCTTTAGATAGGAAGTCTTTGCAGGAGGCTGTACATAATTCTCAGCAAGTTAGCAATCACTTTCTACAGTGTGGATATGATGCATTGGAAGCTTCATGTAGGGCAGCTATGACAGGGGCGGTCATTCGTAGACATGCATGGTTAAAAGAACAACCTCTATCAGATCATGTTAAGGCAAAACTTCTTGATGCACCCTTGGAAAAGAACAAGCTTTTTGGTGCTAATGCTAAAGATGTGTTAAAGTCCATTGAGGAAAAAGCCAAGTCAGTTCAGACAGTCAAAGATTTCCTCCAGGTTCAGCCACCCAGATTCAGCAGGAATTGGTCTTCTAAAAACTGGTCCTTTCCTAATCCTGAAAGATTTCAAAGGGGCAAAAGCAGGCGTGGCCGAGGAAGAGGACAATTCAGAGGTTCCTACAGGGGATGACAATGGCAACCAGCAAACCAAAGAAGTGACACAGGGGTTTCTCCTGCCACACAGGGACAATCTCAATGACTTTCCTCTACTTCTGCTGACCAAGGAGCAAACAGAAGCTCCTTTGGGCGGAAAATTATCTCTGTTTTCAGACAATTGGCACAGACTGACAAAGGACAAATGGATTTTGGACATTATAGACCAAGGTTACAGGTTCCACTTTCATACCTTGCCAAGAAAACAAGGCATGCCAAACCTACCACAAAACCAGAGAGCAGAGGCTATCAAGCAAATTTCTCTGCTTGCTCACATCAAAACAATAGAAAAAGTTCTACAACAAGAACAAGGCCAGGGGTTTTATTCAAGACTGTTCCTTGTTCCAAGAAAAGAAACTCAATGGAGACCAATATTGGATTTGTCCGCATTAAACACTTTCCTCATAGTACCAAAGTTCAAAATGCTGACTCTACAGCAACTCCTTCCCATGCTGGGCAAGGGGTCTTGGCTGATTACTCTGGACCTTAAGGAGGCATACCTGCATGTCCCTATCAGACACAGCTGCAGAAGATACCTCAGATTTCTTGCAGGGTCAGAGCATTATCAATTCTCAGCATTGCCATTTGGCTTATCTACTGCGCCCAGAGTATTCACGAAATGCCTGGCTTCAGTAATTGCTCATTGCAGGCTCCAGGGGATCCAAATTTACCCGTACCTGGATGACTGCCTCATACAAGCGGACGACAAACTGATTTTGACAAAAAACTTGAATTATGTCATACAATTGCTACAGGCTCTGGGATACACACTCAACTTCCAAAAGTCAAGACTACAGCCATCCCAGCAAATAACCTTCTTAGGAGCCAATCTAGACACAGCCTCTCAAATGGCTTACCTGACAGAAGACAAGCAAAAGAAGTTAACTCATTACTTCAAAGGTTTGGCAAAGCTCACCCAGATGACTGCAAGGAGATTCCTACAGGCCCTGGGTTACATGGCATCCTGCATTCTCCTGGTTCCATTAGCAAGACTACACATGAGAAAACTTCAGTGGTACCTAAAAAGCTTATGGTCTCAACACAGCAACAACCTAGAGACAACCATACCGCTCATTCCGTGCCTACAAAAGGAATTTCTATGGTGGGCCTCGGTAAGCCAGGCAAACACAGGTATGGCATTAAAAAAGCCTCAGATAACACAGACCATGACCACAGACTCCTCAGACCTTGGGTGGGGGGCGCACATGGAGGGCAGATGTATTCAAGGACAATGGTCTCCAAAGGAAACACATCTGCATATCAACCAAAAAGAAATGCTGGCAGTAATGCATGCCATCGAGGCCTTTCGGCAACAACTTCAGCAAGGCCACCTGCTAATACGGACAGACAACACCACTGTGATGTGGTACATAAACAAGCCGGGGGGCACCCATTCTTACCCCCTTTGCAGACTGACAATGAATCTTTGGGAAAAATCACTGAGCCTAAACATACAGCTGCAATCCCAGTTTGTTCCAGGCAAAGACAATGTGCTGGCGGACAGCCTAAGCAGGAATTTCCTAGACCCCACAGTGGAGGTTACATCCAGAAATATTCATACGACTCACCTCGACATGGGGCAGGCCAGAAGTAGACCTATTTGCCTCCCACCTCAATCATCATCTACAAAAGTTCTGTTCAAGGACATATCATCCACAAGCATGGAAAATAGATGCTCTCTCATTCAACTGGAACTTCCTAAAAATCTATGCATTCCCACCTCTGACACTGATGACCACAGTATTACTAAAGATCAAAGCAGAGAAGCCCAAGGGGATCCTAATAGCTCCAGACTGGCCAAGACAACACTGGTATCCACTACTATGGAGCATATGTCACAACAAAAAGTGGGCCCTTCCCCAATGGCCCCAGCTTTTGACTCAACACAACTTCAAGACAGTACATCCCAACATTCAGACGCTGCAGCTAACAGCTTGGGAGATCCCATGAGTAACCTCAATCTATCTCTCTCCAAGGAAGTTCAGCGGATACTAACAGAAGCCCGAAGACCATCCACCAGAAAGGTTTACTCAGCAAAATGGAAGAGATTCAGCATTTGGAATACCAGAAAGGGTCATGATGCATCATTACTGAACATCCCACTCATTCTGGAATATTTGGCAGATATGCTACAGAATGGACTCTCATATTCTTCCATAAAAATACATGCTTCAGCTATCTCAGCTAGATACAACACTGATCCACCTGTGTTTTCACATCCTTTAAGGCAATTCCTTAGGGGAATCAAGAATATAAAGCCACCAAGAAAGGCTCCAGTACCAGCTTGGGACCTCAACTTTGTCCTAGAAAAACTGACTCTACCCCTTTGAGCCAGCAGCTTCTGTGGACTTACAATTTCTCTCATGGAAGACAGCTTTCCTGTTGGCAATTACCTTAGCAAGAAGGGTTTCGGAATTACAGGCCCTAATGGCAATACCACCGTTCATAACCTTTCACAGAGACAGGGTCTCCTTACGAACCAACCCTACCTTTCTGCCAAAAGTGGTATCTAGGGTTTCTTTAAATCAAGCAATTCACCTGCCTACCTTCTTTCCCAATCCTGAGAACAAAGGGGGAAGACTGTTGCATACCTTGGACATTCACAGACAACTTTGCTACTACCTGGACAGAACCAAGACCAGTAGGAAGTCTGATCAGCTTTTTGTAGCTTACGCCCCTGGAGTGCAAGGGAAAGCAATTTCCAAACAGACTATTTCAAAATGGATTGGACATTGCATCCGATTCTGTTATTCCTTCCATGGAAAGAGTGTACCAGCCAATGTCAGACCACACTCCACCAGAGCTACAGCCACCTCTACAGCATTCTTAAGAGGGGTGCCTACAAAAGACATTCTAGAAGCTGCTACATGGAGCTCCGTGCATACATTCTCCAAACACTACAACCTCCCTTTATATTCCAGATCCAGAGCAGTCCTGCAGGGATTGATAGCTACACCATCCTTTTCTTAGAGCATTCCACCTCCCCCAGCTAAGCTATGGTATTCAACCCATATGTTATGACTGCAGTTGCATTCTTGAAGGACATAGTACAGTTTTGTACCTACCATAAATGTAGATGTCCGATAGATATGCAACTGCAGTCGGGCTTTCCCTCCCTCCTTCTCCTCTATGCCTTGGGTCCACTCCTCTCCCTGTTATCCTTAGCTGGGGATATCTGTTATGTTGTATCTGTTTATTGCTTATTTATTTGCCTGGAAACCTGTTTTTGTCTTCCAATTTGATTTCAGCCTTCCTTGGAGGGCACCTGGCATCTGGGGCAAGAAACACTGAAGAAGATGCCGTCGGCTGATGCTTATGTACTCCAGCCGCTCTGACGTCGGAGAGAAATGCGACATCAGCCGACGTCGGACCCAGACTTTGGAATCCGGCCGACCGAGGGCTGCCTGAGGCAGGACAACCCATATGTTATGACTGCAGTTGCATATCTATCGGACATCTACATTTATGGTAGGTACAAAACTGTACTTTTCTCATTTTCGAATGTATGTACTGAACATCCCAAAGAAACACTCCAAGTTCTCCAGACTTGGAGTGTGAGGATGTTAAGAAGTCCAGAATTGTATTAAGGTTTTATTTCTTTTGTGGTTTTGATATAATAGGCATTTTACCAGGATTGTTGCCACCGGAGCTTGTATTCAGGAGGCAAAGCAGCTTGTGCTGTCCACATGTCAAAGAACTTTACCACGTCTATGTAGTTCCCAAACTGGACATAACGATTTCTAGTGATCTCTGGCAAAAAGTCATTCAGGTCTTTCAGAAGAGAGGTAGAAATCTTTTTGTTATTGCAAATATGTATTATAACTTATTTCCTTTTACACTAATCCTTCTCTATTGTTTTGGAGAAAGAAGGCAACTAGACACAGGGTTGTGGTGTTATTTCCTTGCCAGCGACCCAGGAGATGGGACATTAGGAGTCATGGACATTGTAGAAAGAGGCCATTGTCTTAAATTTCCATGAGCCACTTTGAGGTAGTCCGTCCTCTTCCAAATCAAGTTATGTTCAGGAACTTGCTGTCACAGTTGGAAGTTAATTGCCAGGGGGCTAGTAGAAATTGCTCCACTAGTGTAAAGGAGAAGAGATTGTACTTAGCTCTTCTTTGTCCCTAAGATTTTGAGCATGGGGTGTCCCATCCTGTTCTGGGCTTAAGCCATCTCAGTCTTCACATTAAGTATGTACATTTTTCCTTATTTGCTGTTTGTGATACTCCTGCTGCTTTTGCAGGGCTTTGAGATGGAATGTTACACTAGTGGAACCATTTCTACTACCCCTACAGAGCAGTCTTGGACCCTGCCCTAATGGAAATGCTGCACATCCACATCAAATGGGACAAAATGCACCGTCTCTAAGGATCTTAAGCTAGCCTGTGATATTAACAGGATATGCTGGAAAGACAGATGTCTCCCAAAGATTACCACGCATCTGGAACAAACTTCCAATTCATGTAAAACAGAGCTCCTCAATGACCCTATTTCAGCGTGAACTTACACAACTGGATGGGAGACTGTAAATTTACCCCAGCGGTGTCACTTGTGTCCCTGTTAGATAAGGGCAGTTGTGACTGGACAGCCTAAGCAGGAATTTCCTAGACCCCACAGTGGAGGTTACATCCAGAAATATTCATCGACTCACCTCGACATGGGGCAGGCCAGAAGTAGACCTATTTGCCTCCCACCTCAATCATCATCTACAAAAGTTCTGTTCAAGGACATATCATCCACAAGCATGGAAAATAGATGCTCTCTCATTCAACTGGAACTTCCTAAAAATCTATGCATTCCCACCTCTGACACTGATGACCACAGTATTACTAAAGATCAAAGCAGAGAAGCCCAAGGGGATCCTAATAGCTCCAGACTGGCCAAGACAACACTGGTATCCACTACTATGGAGCATATGTCACAACAAAAAGTGGGCCCTTCCCCAATGGCCCCAGCTTTTGACTCAACACAACTTCAAGACAGTACATCCCAACATTCAGGCGCTGCAGCTAACAGCTTGGGAGATCCATGAATAACCTCAATCTATCTCTCTCCAAGGAAGTTCAGCGGATACTAACAGAAGCCCGAAGACCATCCACCAGAAAGGTTTACTCAGCAAAATGGAAGAGATTCAGCATTTGGAATACCAGCAAGGGTCATGATGCATCATTACTGAACATCCCACTCATTCTGGAATATTTGGCAGATATGCTACAGAATGGACTCTCATATTCTTCCATAAAATACATGCTGCAGCTATTTCAGCTAGATACAACACTGATCCACCTGTGTTTTCACATCCTTTGTTAAGGCAATTCCTTAGGGGAATCAAGAATATAAAGCCACCAAGAAAGGCTCCAGTACCAGCTTGGGACCTCAACTTTGTCCTAGAAAAACTGACTCTACCCCCCCTTTGAGCCAGCAGCTTCTGTGGACTTACAATTTCTCTCATGGAAGACAGCTTTCCTGTTGGCAATTACCTCAGCAAGAAGGGTTTGAATTACAGGCCCTAATGGCAATACCACCGTTCATAACCTTTCACAGAGACAGGGTCTCCTTACGAACCAACCCTACCTTTCTGCCAAAAGTGGTATCTAGGGTTTCTTTAAATCAAGCAATTCACCTGCCTACCTTCTTTCCCAATCCTGAGAACAAAGGGAAGACTGTTGCATACCTTGGACATTCACAGACAACTTTGCTAGTACCTGGACAGAACCAAGACCAGTAGGAAGTCTGATCAGCTTTTGTAGCTTCGCCCTGGAGTGCAAGGAAAGCAATTTCAAACAGACTATTTCAAAATGGATTGGACATTGCATCCGATTCTGTTATTCCTTCCATGAGAGTGTACCAGCCAATGTCAGACCACACTCCACCAGAGCTACAGCCACCTCTACAGCATTCTTAAGAGGGGTGCCTACAAAAGACATTCTAGAAGCTGCTACATGGAGCTCCGTGCATACATTCTCCAAACACTACAACCTCCCTTTATATTCCAGATCCAGAGCAGTCCTGCAGGATTGATAGCTACACCATCCTTTTCTTAGAGCATTCCACCTCCCCCAGCTAAGCTATGGTATTCAACCCATATGTTATGACTGCAGTTGCATTCTTGAAGGACATAGTACAGATGTCCTTCAAGGATGCATCTGCAATCACAAATGGGTTGTCCTGTCGTCAGGCAGCCCTTGATTCGGCGGATTCCAAAGTCTGGGTCTGGCCTCGGCTGGTGTCGCACTTCACCCGGCGTCATCTCTGCTGGTCTTGGTATAAAGGCATCAGCCGGCGCCATTTTCCTCAGTCTTTCTTGCCGCATGGTGCCGAAGCAGAAGCTGTTCTCAAGTGCGGTCGGTCAGATCCAGAGATTACTACTACCGAATACTACCGAAGACTTCTAAAAGCTAAGTACCCGTTGAGGACTCTTTCTTGCCTCAGCCGATGTCAGAAAAAGTGAATAACTGTTTAACTTGTGGGAAACAAATACCTCATAAAGATTTCCACTCTTACTGCTTACCTTGTTTAGGCCCAGACCACGCGTAGCAGCTTGTTTAGCCTGTGCTTCCTTCAACCGGCGAACACTTAGGCGTCGGTCGGAGTTGCTGAACAGTTTTTTGGCTCAGATTTTGCGTACATTATGCCGTCGGATCCTCCGACTTCTCAAATTGTTAAGCGCAGAAAAGGACCGACACTCGCGGTCCGGTTTCGGCGAAACCACGGTTAAGCAAACGCGAGTGTCTCGGTTTCGGCGAAACCGAGCAAGCGGTTCAATCTTCAGCCAAATCCATGACTACTACGAGGCCCTTCTACCCTAGTTGAATCGGCCTCTGAAGTTTGCCTACTAATGTGGTTTCTCTAGAATTATCGGACACCATCCCTTTGGATGTCTCTACCCCAGCACGTGGTGCTGCTAGGCCTCCTGCAGCCATGTCTATAAAGGCCTTTGCCAGGGCTAAAGCAGCCAAAACTGCTAAGTCTGTGCCTGTTAAGCCCCCCTCTCACAGGCCCAGTTCCAGTTCCCAAATGCTTACTCTGGCAGAGGATCTCATCTCTTTAATAAGGGATCCCAATCTCACCCAGACAGGGCCTCTCAACCTCCAGAAAGAGACCTAGAGCAGAGCCCCCTGAGCCAGTGTCCTCAGATGACTCTTCTGATGTTTCAGACAATACAGACCATCCAGAGGCTCCTCTTTCTACTTATGAAGATTCTGATGCTGAAGAATCTATTCCTTCTGCCTCTCCACCAGAGGAATTTTCCTTTGGGGAAACCTTACATGCCATGAGAGAGCAATTCCAATGGCAGGGACAAGATTTCTCAGATTCAAGAAAAGGCTTAGGACCTTTTACACTTACCGCAACATAGGCCCTTAGCTATACCTCCAGTTCTTCCTGTTGTGGATGATGCATTTAATGATGTTTGCACTGCTCCTGATACTTTACCTCCAGCCCTGCTAAGCCCGATAGGTTTTACAGGGTGCGGACACTCATCACCACTTATACAAGGCTCCTTTTGCAGATCCTGAGACTATCTCCCAGGGGCCTAAGGCAGTAGCCGACCTCAGCAAAAACCCTCTCCTTCTGATAGGGAATCCAGGTCCTTAGAGATGGGGTAAAAGTATACACCTCTGCTACTCTCTCAGCTAGAGCTCTGAACTGTCAGTTTCATATGATCCAATACCAAGAGTTTATGCTTGATCAGTTAACTATGAAACTGTCCTCTGATGATTCCTTAGATAAGAAATATGTTCTAGAAATGGTGAATAACATTCAGCAGGTTAGTAACCATTCTTTAAAATGTGGCTATGATGCACTGGAGGCTTCATTTAGATCAGCCATGACTGGCACAGTTATAAGAAGGCATGCATGGTTGAAAGAACAGGTCTTGCCGGATCATGTCAAAGCAAAACTATTAGATGCTCCTATGGATAAGGTCAGTCTATTTGGTTCTCCTGCCCAACAAGTAATGAAGAAAATGGAAGAGAAGGCAAAATCTGTACAAACAGTTAAAGATTTCTTACAGGTTCAGCCCCAAGGTTCAGCAGGAACTGGCCTTCCAAAATTGGTCCTTTCCAGACTCCTCTAAAAATCAGAGAGGCAGGAATAGATGTTCCAGAGGCAGAAATCAATCCAGAGGAGGTGCCTACAGGGGACGCCAGTGGCAAGGCAATAACCAGCGAGGCACAGATACAACCACTACCACTGCAACAGGACAATCACAGTGACTTGGCTCTGACACGCCTACCAGGGAACAAATAGCAGCACCCTTAGGCGGAAAGTTAGCCTTATTTTCAAAAACTGGCACTATATCACAAGAGACAAGTGGATTTTGCAAACTATAGACCAAGGCTACAGGTTTCATTTCCACACCCTACCAGTAAAAGAGGAATGCCAAACCTACCACCAAATCAAAAGACAGAAGCCCTAAAACAAATAGCTCAATTGACAAAGATGAGAGTTGTGGAAAGGGTACCACCTACAGAACAGGGCAAGGGATTTTACTCAGACTCTTCCTAGTACCAAGAAAGAGAAAAGTTGGAGACCTATTCTCGACCTGTCCGCTTAAACACATTCATCATTGTTCCAAAATTCAAAATGCTGACCCTACAGCAACTTCTTCCCATGCTGGGCAAGGAGTATTGGCTGGTAACTCTAGATCTCAAGGAGGCATACCTGCACGTCCCCATCGACCAATTTGCAGAAGATACCTCAGATTTCTTGCAGGATCAGAGCATTATCAATTCTCAGCATTGCCCTTTGGCTTATCTACTGCGCCCAGAGTGTTCACGAAATGCCTGGCATCAGTAATGGGAATCCAAATTTATCCATACCTGGACGACTGCCTGATACAAGCGGACAACAAAAGCAAGCTGACACAAGGCTTACAAAGAGTCATTTGCTTACTACAAGCCCTGGGATACACAGTCAATTTAAAAGTCAAGACTGATACCATCCCAAACAAGAACATTCTTGGCTGCAGAATTGGACACAGTAAAACAGATGGCATTCTAACTGCAGAAAAACAAGAACAACTTCCTCTTTACTTCCTGGCATTAACAAAGCAGAACAAACTAACAGCAAGGAAAGCACTGCAGGCCTTGGGCTTCATGGCATCCTGCATAATCTTGGTCCCCATGCCAGACTGCATATGAGAAAGCTACAGTGGTACCTAAAGAATTTATGGTCTCAACACAAGCACAGCTTAGAAACGAAATACCACTAATCCCATGCCTGAAAGAAGAGTTCCTATGGTGGGCTCAGGCATGCCAGTCAAACCAGGTTTGTCCTTCCACAACATTCAAACAAGCCAAACCATCACAACGGGCCTCAGACCTCGGTTGGGGGCCCACATGCTGGACAAGTGCATTCAAGGCTTATGGACTCCAGATCAGCTGCACCTGCACATAAATCAAAAGAAATGCTGGCAGTAAAACTAGCAATCCAGAATTTCAGACCATTCCTCAAAGAAGGCCAATTGATAAGGACAGACAACACCACAGTCATGTGGTACATCAACAAACAGGGAGGCACTCATTCATACCCCCTATGCCGAATGGCTCTGGACCTATGGAATATGGCTCTGAGCTACAACATTCAATTACAGGCAATATTTGTACCGGAAAAGAAAACATCCTAGCAGACATGTTAAGCAGAACTACCTCGGATGCTCACGAATGGATGCTACACCCGGACATCTTCAAGGCCATCACAAAGAAATGGGGAATACCACAAATAGACCTATTCGCATCCCCACTCAATCACCAGCTCAAGAAATTCTGCACAAGGACCTACCACCCACTTGCTTGGAAGGTGGACTCTCTATCCTTCAATTGGAAAGGCCTGACAGCATATGCATTTCCACCTCTTCCTTTGATGCACAAGCACAAGGTACTACTAAAAATCAAAGAGGAACGTCCAAGGATAATTCTGATGGCTCCAAATTGGCCAAGACAACATTGGTATCCATTGCTGAGGAGCATGTCTCGGGGGGAAAAGTGGACACTGCCCCTGATTCCTTTGATGTTAACTCAGAGCGACTACAACATCCTGCATCCAAACCTGAAAACTCTACAACTGACTGCCTGGAACATTACATAAGAGCAACTAACCCAGATTTATCCCAAAGGGTTAAAGACATTATCCTTGAGGCCCGCAGACCTTCAACAAGAAGGAACTATGCAGGAAAATGGAAAAGGTTTGTCATTTGGAGTACTGAAAGAGGAAAGATGTGTCAAAGGTAGATATTGCCAACATCCTGGAGTACTTGGCAGAGCTTCTCCATACAGGCCTGTCCTATTCCTCCATCAAGATACATGCATCAGCTATTTCTGCAGAATACAGCTACGATCCCC
Organism: Protopterus annectens; assembly: GCF_019279795.1. Classification (NCBI taxonomy): domain Eukaryota; kingdom Metazoa; phylum Chordata; order Ceratodontiformes; family Protopteridae; genus Protopterus; species Protopterus annectens. The sequence goes on along the minus strand of NC_056732.1, from coordinate 1,119,082,499 downwards.
CTGTCTTCTCACATCCTCTACTCAGGCAGTTCCTGAGAGGAATTAAGAATGTAAAACCTCCTAGGAAACCACCATTACCAGCATGGGACTTGAACTTTGTGCTAGAAAAATTGACACTCCCTCCATTCGAACCAGCAGCAACAGCAGATCTTCAACACCTATCCTGGAAAACTGCTTTCCTACTGGCAATTACTTCAGCAAGAAGGGTTTCGGAACTACAGGCTTTAATGGCAGTACAACCCTTCCTAATCTTCCATCAAGATAGAGTGTCCATGAGAACTAATCCTACATTTATGCCTAAGGTGGTATCCAGAGTGTCTCTAAACCAGGCAATCCACCTACCTACCTTCTTTCCCAATCCACAGAACAGGGGGGAAAGACTGCTGCATACCTTAGATGTACATAGACAGTTGCGCTACTACCTGGACAGAACCAAGGGCAATAGAAAAACTGACCAGCTTCTAGTTGCTTATGCAACAGGAAAGGAAGGAAAAGCAATTTCCAAACAAACAATCTCCAAGTGGATAGGAAATTGCATAAGATTCTGTTACTCCTACCATGGAAAGCAAATTCCACAGAACATAAGGCCTCATTCTACAAGGGCTACAGCCACTACCACAGCTTTCTTACGAGGAGTGGCTACCAAGGACATTATTGAGGCTGCTACTTGGACCTCCGTGCATACATTTGCCAAGCATTATAACTTACCTCTATACTCTAGATCCCGAGCAGGGTTTGCCACTGCTGTTTTGCAAGGGATCCTAACTACACCATAATTCTTCTTCCTCCTCCCCTAGTTTGGCTATGGTATTCTACCCATTTGTAAGGACTGCAGATGCATCCTTGAAGGACATAGTACAGTTTGTACCTACCATAAATGTAGATGTCCGAACAGGATAGCATCTGCAGTCAAATTACCCTCCTTCCCCTCTGTGGTACTCCTAGGGTATTTGCCCACCTAATAGCTAGCTGGGGGGGTCTCTTATGGTGTATTTGTTTGTATATATATATGTACATACATGCTTATTTTTTGTGTTTGCCTTCTACTTTTTGGAAACATTGGCATTTACCCAAAAATTTAGCTATCCAAGAGGGCAACTGGCATCTGGGGCAAGAAACACTGAGGAAAATGGCGTCAGCTGATGCCTTTATACCCGAAGACCAACAGAGATGACGTCGGGTGAAGTGCGACACCAGCCGAGGCCAGACCCAGACTTTGGAATCCGGCCGACCGAAGGGCTGCCTGACGACAGGACAACCCATTTGTAAGGACTGCAGATGCTATCCTGTTCGGACATCTACATTTATGGTAGGTACAAAACTGTACTTTTGTACCTACCATAAATGTAGATATCGATATCTGCGACTGCAGTCGGGCTTTCCCTCCCTCCTTCTCCTCTATGCCTTGGGTCCACTCCTCTCCCTGTTATCCTTAGCTGGGGATATCTGTTATGGTGTATCTGTTTATTGCTTATTTATTTGCCTGGAAACCTGTTTTTGTCTTCCAGTTTGATTACAGCCTTCCTTGGAGGGCACCTGGCATCTGGGGCAAGAAACACTGAAGAAGATGCCGTCGGCTGATGCTTATGTACTCCAGCCGCTCTGACGTCGGAGAGAAATGCGACATCAGCCGACGTCGGACCCAGACTTTGGAATCCGGCCGACCGAGGGCTGCCTGAGGCAGGACAACCCATATGTTATGACTGCAGTTGCATATCTATCGGACATCTACATTTATGGTAGGTACAAAACTGTACTTTTCTCATTTTCGAATGTATGTACTGAACATCCCAAAGAAACACTCCAAGTTCTCCAGACTTGGAGTGTGAGGATGTTAAGAAGTCCAGAATTGTATTAAGGTTTTATTTCTTTTGTGGTTTTGATATAATAGGCATTTTACCAGGATTGTTGCCACCGGAGCTTGTATTCAGGAGGCAAAGCAGCTTGTGCTGTCCACATGTCAAAGAACTTTACCATGTCTATGTAGTTCCCAAACTGGACATAACGATTTCTAGTGATCTCTGGCAAAAAATCATTCAGGTCTTTCAGAAGAGAGGTAGAAATCTTTTTGTTATTGCAAATATGTATTATAACTTATTTCCTTTTACACTAATCCTTCTCTATTGTTTTGGAGAAAGAAGGCAACTAGACACAGGGTTGTGGTGTTATTTCCTTGCCAGCGACCCAGGAGATGGGACATTAGGAGTCATGGACATTGTAGAAAGAGGCCATTGTCTTAAATTTCCATGAGCCACTTTGAGGTAGTCCGTCCTCTTCCAAATCAAGTTATGTTCAGGAACTTGCTGTCACAGTTGGAAGTTAATTGCCAGGGGGCTAGTAGAAATTGCTCCACTAGTGTAAAGGAGAAGAGATTGTACTTAGCTCTTCTTTGTCCCTAAGATTTTGAGCATGGGGTGTCCCATCCTGTTCTGGGCTTAAGCCATCTCAGTCTTCACATTAAGTATGTACATTTTTCCTTATTTGCTGTTTGTGATACTCCTGCTGCTTTTGCAGGGCTTTGAGATGGAATGTTACACTAGTGGAACCATTTCTACTACCCCTACAGAGCAGTCTTGGACCCTGCCCTAATGGAAATGCTGCACATCCACATCAAATGGGACAAAATGCACCGTCTCTAAGGATCTTAAGCTAGCCTGTGATATTAACAGGATATGCTGGAAAGACAGATGTCTCCCAAAGATTACCACGCATCTGGAACAAACTTCCAATTCATGTAAAACAGAGCTCCTCAATGACCCTATTTCAGCGTAACTTACACAACTGGATGGGAGACTGTAAATTTACCCCAGCGGTGTCACTTGTGTCCCTGTTAGATAAGGGCAGTTGTGACTGATCGTAGACTCGCACTGCAGATATGCACCATACATCTTGGCCGGTAATGAACAAGGGTATAACATGGCTAGGTTTACAAGACCCTGGGTCCAATAGCCTGGCAATCTCATATGAACCTGTAATGTGTCTTTTGGTACATCATTGTCTAGGAGTCGCAGGCAGTTCCTGAATTTTTCCTATGAATGAACAACACTTTTTAGTACAAGGTTCTTCCATTTGTCTTTCTTCTACTTCCATGTGTTTACCAGGGTTTTGGCTATAACAACAGAGACTCAACAGAAGCTCTAGTTGTGACGTTTCCCTCCACATATGGGTTATTTTCTGTGATGCTGTCCTGGATTTCTTGGTGGTCACACTGGTAACATGGACTTTGCCTTGGCTTAAGCTTCATTCCAATGATCCTAATGTGGGAAAAGCTTTCCATTCTTCAGATGCATTACACTGATTTTGTCAGGATGATTTTTGTACATAATTTGAAGTTGTGCAGTCTGTTCTGAGAGTTCCCAGAGTTGGGATTTAATCTGCTGCACAGTGTCACAGAGGGATTCAAGCTTCCCTTCTGGAGTTATGGTAGCAAGTGTTCACTGTTCTCTGTTGGAGTTATTACTCCTTTATTGAAATCCCTTGTCTGTCTCAAACCCTTGCTTTCATTCTTGTATTAGTAGATCTCAACCCACTACCTGACTATCAGCTTTGTATTTCTTCTGCATGGAGTTCCTGACTTCATATATGTCATTGGAGGATTGAGGAGCCCACTTCTGGTCTCTTCTAGTACAGTATTACTGGATCATGCTGAAAAGACAGTCCCACATTAGTCTTGATCTTCAAGCTGTGTTTCTAGCCCTGAAAGCTCTTTGAAAGATCTGTGTTTCTAGCCCTGAAAGCTCTTTGAAAGATTCCTGAAATCTTGTTGTTTCATTATAAGATTCTGCAGGCAGAAAATTATGTGGTGGTACTGGATTTCCTAGGTTTTGCCTATTGGTGCCTGTTCATCAGCCCTGCTTTGGTAAAATCTTGCCCTGTATGTTGAGGGAATACATGAGTCATCAACCAAAAGTGGCTGTCATTTAGGCAGTATTTCGGGGTGGTTCGAGGTTTTTGTTTTCAGCCTTGTCCTCTTGTATGCACACAATAGCAAGTAGTTTAGGGGCGAATGTGCAATGTGCGTCAATGCTATGCTGCCGCTCTCTTCCACAGGAGGCTGATGTCATCATTATTGCCCTGCCCACCAGCAGGCAGCACCATGAGATTGTTCCATGACTCAGCACCACAGAATTCAACCCATGCACATCAGCCCCAAACACATTTCCCCTAGAATGGACACACCAATCCTCCTTGCATATTCAAGCTCTCAAGCCTCTGTTGAAACTAAGGTCACCTGGGTCATAGTCGGGTCTATGCCACTGTGTACCACAGGCATAGGCTCCTTATCCCTTTTTACATAAATGTTCTGTATGTGGCAAAGCACCGCCATCTGGGTCCTTTTCTTGGTGATGGTCTGTATTCCAGAGGAATTGTATATTGGTGGACCCTTTTCAGATACCAAAGCTAAATATGTTTTGCTGCCTTCATCATAGCAGGAGGAAATGAGCTGTTAGTATGTTCTCTGTAAAACTCCACTTTGTGTTCTTGCCATTCTTCTTTACTCCCGATTAGCAGGTGATGTTCTGTGCAAAATAAGTATTCTCATTGTGCCGTGCCGCGTTTAGTGGCTGTTTCATCATAAATGTCTCAACACCCAAGCATTATTAATGAAAACCTAATTATATGCAAATTCTTTTACTAAGCAGAGTAGTTTGCACTTTAGAAGAACATTAGGAGGGCTGTCCTTCAGGAACTTGTATCCTGAAGTAACCCCACGACAGCTGCCACCACACATACACACCCCTTGCCTTTAAGGCTTTTTTTCCTCTTATAGGTTCATAGGGAAGTACAAGACTAGCTGCCCTTGTGGTTCGTTTAAACCTAGCCAAATTCCCTTTTTTGTGTTGAAATTGTCTACCCATATGATTATAAATTGGCCTTAGCCATCCCATGGTCAATAATTATATATTGCCCCTCTAATGAGAATAACTGGAATCTATCATAGGTAATTTGAGGAAAACCATGTATGGGATTAAGTATTTAGGAGTTGCATCTGCCCATTAGTAGTACAGGGGCAGTCCTGGGTAAATTTTCTGTTTCCTATTCACAAATCTAAGTTGTGTTCAAAAATGGACAGGGATGAAGTTTTATGTGGCTGGAGAGTGTATTCCATAGCAACAGTATACTCTGCAAAATACACCTGTCCCTCTAAACTGTTCTGATGTTCAGAAGAGGTTCAGATCCCTAGACTGAGTACTTCTAACACCACTTCACTTGCTGATATGTAAATCCATCAGTAACTGACTGGAGGATGCCTGGTATGCCAGACACATGTCACCTCTTAACAGTGTGTGCGATACAAAGTATAGTGACAGGATTTTGAGTCTGTCCATATAGGACATGTTGTTTAGGCATTGTATCCTTTTAGAAAGATGTCTCTTTGGACATTCCAATTGTTGTATCTGTCTGGACAGATGCATTCCAAATGGGGCATTATATTTAATGATTAGCCTAATGAGGATTGAGTAAAGGGAGACCATGAAATTGCTAGATCTAAACACAATCCATGTGTTTATAAGCTGTGTGATATAGAAGGTCTTTCTTACAACAACAGACACATGTTGGTCAAAAGTTAGGCCTTTCTCCACATAAGTTCCCAAATCCCGAACAACTGAGTCAGTTCTTAGGGGCATATTATCAGTGTCATAGTTCTCTGGGTTAGATGACTTTCCAAAGGATACAGTAATGCATTTTTTTGGCATTTCATTTCAGACCATGATTTTGACACCAGTTATTTATTTGAGACAAACTTTTTTGCAGGATGGCTAAGTAATTTAGTGATTCAGTGACTGTTCCTAGCTTGCAGTCATCAAATTTAGTCAGCCAAAGCCCTTTGGTATTGGCTTTTACTTCAGAAAAGTAAATGCCAACCAACATAGGTCACAGCACAGAACTCTGCAGGACTCCAGTGGTGACTGGTCTCTCTCTCTGGAGGTGCCTTCCCCATTTTGATTATCTGCTTCTTGTCTGTGTGACAGTTGGCAGTTCAGCAGGTGACATATTTAGCTTTTCCACTATGCCTGAGTGAGGAATTGAGTCAAATGCTTTGGCCAGGTCAAGGTATATGGTGTGTACTGTTTTGCCTTCATCCATTGCTGTGGTGACCTTTTCAAAAAATCCACTAGGTTAAGTAAGCATGACCAGCCCTTGACAAATTGAGTATTTGGATTCGACATTGTGCAGTGAGATTGCGACTCAGTAAGGAACAGGGAATTTGCCCATTTCCTCACTGTAGTGCAGTCTCTGAGTTGGTATATTTAATGCGCAGGGGGAGTGCAGGGGGCATAACCCCCCCCCCCGTGCAAAATAGTAGAATTAAAGTACCGTTGACTGTATAGTGTAACGGTACATTAATGTGCATAGCAGGAGGTGAATGAAATCACCTCCTGCTATGTCGAATACATTGAACTAAGGGGTATCGATGTATTGATTTCTGCGTTGGTTGCTGTTTAGAAATTCCAAATTCAGCATTTCGGGTCGAGAGTGTATTTGGAATTTCAATAGTAAATTAGTCAGACTGATGGGTCTGTAGCTGTTCTCCATTCACTTGGTACAAAATGTGTATGGAGGCTAAGATTGAAAAGTGCTGTTCTTTCCTTTTGTTTTTTGTTCAAGATTCTGTCCAGTTGTTATAGCTGCTGCCAATGACCCTACTGCTTAAAGTAAAATGGAATGGATCTGTAATCTCTCAATGGAGCAGTTAATCTTCACTTCCTTCCCCTTGCATAAGACTTTGCAGCTGTTCTAACATTTTGTTGACTCACCTAAGAGGAGCTTTCTTCCTCCATTCTCCAGTACATTGAACATTGACACATAGACATGAGTGTACTAGGAGGGTGTACACATTTAATCATATGTATATGTGTGTATATATATATATATATATATATATGGGTTCTTGTCAGAATGTCGAAAGTACAGTTAATCGAACTACACTTTGACGAACTGACTTTAGCGAAAGTGCATAATACCAATGTGGTAAGTGCTTGGCATTTGCAGAGGGAAGTCATTGGGACCGTTTCCTATAAGGTTGTGATTTGTCTTCCCCTCCTTTGGGGGCTGAAGCACCCCATTGTTTAGGTCTGTAGGATCCTTGGGGCTGAGATCTGCCTCTTGGGCGTCTGTATCTGCCTCTTTGTGGCCTGTCTGACAGCACCCCTAGGGGGGAAGCTAGCACTTTTCTGAAAAAATTGGTACATGATCACCCAGGACCAATGGGTGCTGAATATTGTTTCTCAGGGTTACAGGTTCCACTTCCACACGCTTCCAAAACCAAAAGGTATGCCAAACCTGCCACAAAACCAATGGGCAGAGGCTCAAAAACAGATTGCTGCTCTTATGGACATGGGAGCGATTCAAAAAGTTCCACAGCAAGAACAGGGACAAGGATTTTACTAGAGACTTTTCTTAGTACCCAGAAAGGACAAAGCCTGGAGACTAGTACTGGACCTGTCAATCCTAAAGACTTTCCTGGATGTTCCAAAATTCAAAATGTTAACACTACAGCAACTTCTGCCCATGCTGGGCAAGAAGGCTTGGCTAGTTACTTTGGACCTCAAGGAGGCATACCTGCATGTCCCAATCAGACAATCTTACAGAAGATACCTCAGATTCATAGCAGGCTCAATGCATTACCAATTCTCTGCACTGACCTTTGGCTTATCTACTGCGCCCAGGGTCTTCACAAAATGCCTGGCACCAGTAATTGCATTTTGCAGACAAAAAGGAATTCAAATATATCCCTACTTGGACGACTGCCTTATTCAAGCAGAGAGCAAGGACATTCTTCTAAAGCATCTGGCGTTTGTAAAAAGATTGATAATTTGCCTAGGTACACAGTAAACAAAAAGAAATCAAAACTAGTGCCCTCTCAAGAGATAATATTCCTGGGTGCAAGCTTAAATACAACTGCCCAGATGGCTTATCTCACGCCAGACAAACAAAGGCAACTGATTCATTACTTTCAAATGATGGCAACAAAAACCCAGCTCCTTGCAAGAATAATTCTGCAGGCCCTGGGTTTCATGGCACCCTGCATTCTACTAATTCCATATGCAAAACTGCATATGAGGAAACTACAATGGTATCTAAAAAGTGTTTGGACTCAGCATTGTCACAGCCTGGAGACCATCATAACTTTAATTCCCTACCTACAACAGGAGTTTCGATAGTGGGCCCAGGCTTGTCACCACAACAAGGGACAGCCTTTCACTTTACCCACAGCCTTTCACTTTACCCACAGCCAGGCAGACAATAACAACGGATGCATCGGATTATGCCTGGGGGGCACATATGGCAGGAAAATGTATTCAGGGCACGTGGACCAAGGAACAAATGCATCTTCACTTCAATCAAAAAGAGATGCTAGCTGTACAGAATGCCCTGACAGCTTTCAAGGACCTAATACATCCAGGGCAACTATTAATAAAGACGGACAATACCACAGTTATGTGGTACATAAACAAGCAAGGGGGCACACATTCCTACCCCCTATGCAGACAAGCCATGACTTTGTGGAACACAGCACTGACCTATCAAGTACATCTGCAGGCACAATTCCTGCCAGGAACAAAAAATACAGTGGCAGACGAACTAAGCAGAAATCTCATGGATCCTCATGAATGGAAGCTAAATCCACAAGTGTTCAGCATGATAACATGGAAATGGGGATGCCCAGACATGGATCTTTTTGCCTCCCCTCACAATTACCAAATACAGAAATTTTGCACAAGAACTAAAGCATGGAAAGTGGATGCTCTATCATTCAGCTGGAAAGGCCTGACAATCTGTGCCTTTCCTCCGATGCCTCTTCTCACCAAGGTGCTACTAAAAGTCAGACAAGAAAGGCCAAAAATGATCCTGATTGCACCAGACTGGCCACGCCAGTATTGGTACCCAATCCTAAAGAATTTGTCTCCAGGCCCAGCTTGGCTTCTACCTCAAATTCCTCATATTCTGACACAACAAAACACAGATTCTGATCAGTCAACTCAGAACCTTACACCTGGCAGCATGGCAGATAATGTAGCCACTCAGACTGCACCTCTCTCTAAAGCTGTTATGGATGTCATTTTAGAAGCCAGGAGGCCCAGCACTAGGAAATCTTATGCAGAAAAATGGAAGAGATTCTGTGCTTGGAACCAGGCACAAGGGCTCGAACCACTTGTCCCTGATATACCCCAGATTTTACAATACCTAACTGAGATGCTGGACAAAGGCTTATCTTTCCCATCTATTAAAATCCATGCCTCTGCCATTTCAGCTCATTACAGTACGGAACCTCCTATTTTTTCACATCCTCTACTACGACAGTACCTCAGAGGGGCAAAAAATATAAGACCCCCAAGGAGAGCACCAGTACTTACTTGGGACCGCAATTTTGTTGTAGAAGAACTTACACTGCCTCCTTTTGAACCAGCCAGCACAGCTGATATAAAATTCTTGTCATGGAAAACTGCTCTGCTCCTAGCAATAACTTCAGCAAAAAGAGTCTCAGAGCTGCAGGCATTAATGGCTGTGGAACCTTTCCTCATTTTTCATCAGGACAGGGTTTCTCTTAGGACAAACCCAACATTCATGCCAAAAGTGGTCTCCAATGTGACCTTAAACCAAGCCATTCATTTACCTACTTTTTGCCCAAATCCCCAGAATAAAGGGGAGAGACTTCTGCACGCTTTGGATATACACAGACAGCTACCATTCTACTTGGACAAAACAAAAGCTTTCAGAACAACTGAGCAACTGTTTGTGGCATATGCTGCAGGATCACAAGGAAAACCTATTACAAAGCAGACAATCTCAAAATGGATAGGACACTGCATCCACTTCTGTTATGCACAGCATGGCAAATCTGTGCCTAAAGGCATTAGGCCTCATTCTACCAGAGCAGCAGCCACTTCAGCAGCTTTCCTCTGAGGAGTACCAACCAAAGACATTTTAGAAGCTGCAACCTGGAGCTCAGTGCACACTTTCACCAAACACTACCACTTACCTCTCTACTCTAAATCCAGGGCAGGCTTTGCCACTGCAGTTCTGCAGGACTTGTTAGCCTCTCCAAATCCAATTTAAACCCAGCCACTCAACCTCAGCTTTGGGATTCTACCCAAGTGTAATGACTGCAACAGTGAAACACAATGAACATAGTACAGTTGTGTACCTACCATAAATGTAGATGTTCGAGTGTATTCACTGTTGGAGTCCAGGTTACCCACCCACCATCCCCCTTTTTCCATTGCTGGGACTTTTCTCATCTCTATACTACCTATGTGGTGTATTTGCTTGTAGATGAAGGAAGTGTTTATAGTAATATATGCATTTTTTTTGGTATAATTTTATCTTTCTAGCCTTCCTATCTGGGGGCACCTGACATCTGGGGCAAGAAAAACTGAAGAAAATGGCATCGGTTGCAACTTTTATACCCCTGGCGCACTGACGCCAGGGAAGACGCGAAAGCAACCGATGCCAGACCAAGACTTTGGAACTCGGGCCGACTGCGGGTCGCCTGCCAGCAGGATAACCCAAGTGTAATGACTGCAATAGTGAATACACTCGAACATCTACATTTATGGTAGGTACACAACTGTTCTTTTCCCTCCCAAAGGTGAGAATCAAGCACTGTACCTTGTGTGTGTGTGTGAGTGTATACATACATACACACACTAATAGAATGAAAATATTTTGTTACTTTTTAGCCTATGTACGTATACTGGAGTTTTTGATTCACGGCTATTTGTATGTCTCTACTTGCCTAGCTGCAAAGGGTCCTTGGACCATTTAGCATTCCGGGTTAACAAATGCAATAAAAAATAAAGAAAGAAGAAAAGAAAGTTAGTCAAATCATTTTTGATATGAGCCTGACAAGTCAGTTAATAGACAGCTCCCCGTGTCACCCTTGAAAAAAATCTATGTATCCATAGCTATAACTCATTAACAAATAAACATGTAAATATTAGATAAAGTGGGGACTGTCTTTCTGCTGTTTGATAATGGAAATATAAAAGAAAATACCTTGTACTGCAAGATTGAGTAATTTTGATACAAACAGGAAAGAGTACGTTTTATAACGTGGCAAAGTGATTAGTCACAAAATCTTGCATTCATTTATTTTATGATATCCACTTATCCAGTTGTATTGCATTGTACTTGAGAATAGAAGGAGACCGCGACCCTGTGTAGACCACCCTTTTAAATGTCTAAATATTCTACCCCTCCATCCATCCATGCATTTCTTGTTATCTTGTTTTTCACCTGTCCCATGCCTTTTGGAATGCGTGTGTTCATTGCCTGTTCACTACCCATTCCAGTTGTTCATTACATGGATCCACAACCTTTCCTCCGAAAAGTATATTTGGAGATTCAGGGAATAGTTAGTCCCTGCAGTCTGCTGCCTGTATTCCTACCTTCCCTCCTGGTCCTTCCTATTCAGAATGATCACATTTCTTGGACATAATCTTAAGCACCTCTGTCATGACTCCCCCTCCCCATTCTGTTGTGGTTGAGATGAGAAAAAGCCCGTGCTGCTTTAACCTGTGCATCCCTCCATCTGATGGATCTTTCTTGTAGTTTTCCTCTGTGTTATTTCCAACAGGCTGATGTCATGCTTCTCAATTCCATTTGGGGGTCACAAGAGATCTAGATTTTATCCCAGCACTCCTTGTGTGCCAGGGATTGAAAATGGCCTTGAATCAAGGGCCAGCCTATAATAAGATGCAAATCCGTATACATTACACACATGCTTCCACACATGTGCACACATAAACGTGATCTATGGATAATTTGGACTATGCATGCAAACATGCAGATGTTCTTCGTGTTTCACTGTTGCAGTCATTACATTTGGGGTAATCTGCTGGCAGTTTGCCCTCATTCGGCCTGATTAACAAAGTCTTGGGGTCCTGCGTCGGTTGCTGTCTCTTCTTCCATGATGTCAGGTCGTCGGGGGGGGGTATAAAACATGCAGCCGACACCATTACATCAGTCTTTCTTGCCACGCGGTGCCCGAAGCAGAAGCAGTTCGCGGGTGAGTAACCAGTTCGCCGGTACTCAGTGAGGCGCTTTCACAGCCCCTGATACCCACTACTTCTGATTCGCAGGCCTCTACTGAGACCCATTCGGAGTCCGGTATGCCACGAGATGCTTCATCTATGGAACCTGCGGATGTCTCTACCTTGGATGGGTCCAGAGCCGCTGTGCAGGCACTGGCTTCTGAGGGTGTATTCAGGCCTACAAATTTGTATATTAAACCGAACCGCCTTCAATATTAAGGCCAAAATCTCGATCTATGTCTAAAAAAACGATGCCCAGGCCACATGTTCAGGCCCCTATGCCTAAAAAACAAGTGATCAAAATGGCTGAAGATTTAATTACTTTAATCAGGGGTAGTCAACCCCCTCCCCCGACTCTTCTAATGAACAGGATTTGTCCATACCTACTTATGAGGACTCTGATGCAGAGGATCCCATTCCTTCTGCTTCTCCCCCAGAGAATTTTTCTTTTGGGGAAACTTTACTTACTTTAAGGGAGCATTTCTACTGGAAAAGTCAGGATTTTTCTAAATCCAAAAAGAGGCCTAGGGAATTCCTTCTTCTTCCTCAGAATAAGCCTTTGGTTATACCTCCTGCACTAGACATTGTTGATGATGTGTTTTTAGAATGGCCTCTGATTCTCTGCATCCGGCCCCTTGTAAACCAGACAGATACTACAGGGTTCCTGACTCCCACAAATTCCTTTTCAGAAATCCTATTGCGGACCCTGAAACCATTTCTCAGGGGCCCAAGGGCATTAAGGCTTCTACTGCTAAAAATCCTACCCCTTCTGATAGAGACTCCAGGGTGCTGGATAGATGAGGTGAAAAGGTTTATACTTCTGCAACCTTGGCAATCGGGCTTTAAACTGTCAATTCCATATGCTAAAATATCAGCAGCATATCATGGGACTGCTTAAACAGAAAATGAAGTTGATTTTTGACTGTGGAAAATAAAGATTTACACGATTTATTGCATTCAGCTGAACAAGTTGGAAAACATACTTTGCAATGTGGTTTTGATTCTTTGGAGGCCTCTTGCAGGGCTGCTGTTACTGGGTCTGTGCTTAGAAGGCATGTTTGGCTTTAGGAGCAATCTCTGCCTGATCATGTTAAAGCAAAATTGTTGGATGCTCTTTTGCAGCAGGACCGTCTGTTTGGCAATAAGGCTGAAGAAGTTCTAAAAAAGATGGAAGATAAAGCTAAATCTATGCAAACTGTGAAAGATTTCTTACAAGTACAACCTCCAAGATTTAGTAGGCACTGGCCTACTAAGAACTGGTCCTTTCCAGATGTTCGTGTTACCCTGCTACAGTCATTACACTAGGGTTATCCTGCCATCAGACGGTCCTGCAGTCGGCTCGAATTCTAAAGTCTTGGTCCGGTGTCGGTTGCTGTCGCTTCTTCCCTGACGTCAGTGCGCCAGGGGTATATAAGAGACATCCGACGCCATTTTCTTCAGTCTTTCTTGTCGCGGTGCCGGCAGAAGCAGTTCGCAAGTGCGGTCGGCCGACACCTGAGATTTTGAATCTAATTTCAGTCCAAGTCTTCAAAGCGAAGTACCCGTTGGAACCTTTTCTTGCCTCAGTCCGATGTCAGAAAAAGTTAACAATTGCATTTCTTGTGGGAAGCAAATACCTCATAAGGACTTTCATTCTTATTGTATACCTTGCCTAGGCCCAGACCACGACGTCACTGGTTGTCGGTTTTGTGCTAGGTTCAATAAGCGAACTATAAAGCGACGCTGTGATTTCGCATGACACTACTTAGGTAGGAAATTTAATTACACTATGCCGTTGGAGCAACTGACTACCAGCGTGCATAAAAAAACACAAAGATAAATACAGGCAGCCTAGATCAAAGCCAGACTCCGAGGCCTCGACTGGGCTGGTCACCGGTTCTCTGGATTTCAGTGAGGTGCCTACGCAGCCCCTGGCGACCGCAGAATTGGAACCCCAGACCGCTTCGGATTCTCAAGCAGAGAGTTCTAGGCCGACGCAGCCATTTTCTTTAGGCCCTACCGACAACATTACAGAAGGAGAAGCCGGTGCTGTGGAAACACCTTCGGTTTCAGAAGGTGTCTTCAGACAGACTACTCTCACCATAAAATCATATGCTAAGCTTAAGACTCCTCTAAAACCAAAAAAGACTGCACATCAGTCTCCAGTTCAAGGCCCCATGCCTAAGAAACAGATGCTTAAAATGGCTGAAGATTTGATTTCTTTAATCAGGGGTTCCCAACCCCCCCCCCCCGACAAAAGGCCTAGACAAGAGGAGGATTATGCCTCCTCTGATCAAGTGTCTATTTCCTCAGGCTCCTCTGAGGAACAGGATTACGCCTTTTGCCCTTATGAAGATTCTGATGCTGAAGATTCCATTCCCTTAGCTTCTCCCCCTGCAGTCTATTCCTTTGGGGAAACCTTACATCCCATGAGGGAACATTTCCACTGGGAAGGTCAGGACTACTCCGACTCAAAGAAAAGGCTCCGAGAGTTTATTTTACTCCCCCAGCACAGACCACTTGCTATCCCCCAGTTTTAGACATTGTGGATGATGTTTACTTAGAATCTAGTCTAAATCCAGATTCTCTGCCTCCTGCTCCAGCCAAACCAGATAGATACTATAGAGTGCCTGACTCACACAAATTCCTTTGCAAAAGCCCTGTTGCTGATCCAGAGACAATCTCCCAGGGTCCCAAATGGGCTAAGGCTTCTATGGCTAAAAATCCTTTACCCTCTGAAAGGGACTCCAGAGCACTAGATAGATGGGGGAAGAAGGTTTACACCTCAGCTACTCTAGCTATGAGAGCACTAAATTGTCAATTTCACATGCTTAAATACCAGCAATTCCTAATGTCTCAAATAAAACAAAAGATGAGCACGCACCCTCAACAGTCTGAATTCAAGGAAATGCAGGATCTGTTGCATGCAGCTGAACAGGTGGGCAAACATACTTTACAATGTGGATTTGATTCCTTGGAAGCTTCCTGTAGAGCAGCTGTTACTGGGTCTGTTATACGTAGGCATGCTTGGTTAAAGGTACAAACTCTGCCTGATCATGTTAAAGCAAAGTTACTAGATGCACCCTTACAGCAGGATGTCTTATTTGGGGTTAAAGCAGAAGAGGTTTTAAAGAAAATGGAGGATAAGGCAAAATCTATGCAGACGGTCAAAGATTTCTTACAAGTACAGCCCCCATGCTTCAGCAGAAATTGGCCAACAAAAAATTGGTCCTTTCCAGCTTCTGACAGACCACAGAGGGGTAAATACAGGCGCCCAAGGGGCAGAGGACAAGCACAAATCCCTTACAAACCTCGCCAATGGGCCACTGCAGCACAGAAGGGAGGAGAAGACAGGTCCCAAACTACTAGAAGGCAAACACAATGACTTAAACCTCAAACTGCCAAGCAAAACTCTCTTGGCAGCTCCCTTGGGAGGAAAATTAGCACTTTTTGCAGACAACTGGTGCATCGTCACAAAAGACAAATGGGTCCTAGACATTATCTCACAAGGATACAGATTCCATTTCCACACCTTGCCAAAGATAAAAGGAATGCCAAACCTGCCACAAAATCAATGGGCAGAGGCACAAAAACAAATTGCGGCTCTCATGGACATGAGAGCCATTCAACTGGTACCTACACAGGAGCAAGGCCAAGGATTTTACTCAAGGCTCTTTCTAGTCCCCAGAAAGGACAAAGCTTGGAGACCCATTCTGGACATTTCAGTTCTAAACACCTTCTTGCAAGTACCCAAATTCAAGATGCTAACACTACAGCAGCTTCTTCCCATGTTGGGCAAGAAAGCTTGGCTAGTAACGTTGGACCTCAAGGAGGCATACCTGCATGTCCCTATCAGACAAAATTGCAGAAGCCACCTCCGTTTCATTGCAGGTTCAACCCATTACCAATTCTCTGCACTGCCCTTTGGCTTATCTACTGCACCCAGGGTCTTCACAAAATGCCTGGCACCAGTAATTGCATACTGCAGACAAAGAGGAATCCAAATATACCCACACCTGGACGACTGCCTCATCCAAGCAGAAAGCAAGGGCATTCTCTTACAACATCTGGCTTTTGTAAAACACCTTCTAAGTTGCCTAGGGTACACAGTAAATGAAAAGAAATCAAAACTAGTGCCCTCACAAAATATGACATTCCTGGGTGCCAGCTTGAATACTACAGCCCAGATGGCTTATCTGACACCAGACAAACGACTACAACTAACTCAATACTTCAAAACAATGACAACAAAGACCCATCTCCCTGCAAGAAAAATTCCGCAGGCCTTGTGCTTCATGGCATCTTGCATACTACTAATACCATTTGCAAAACTGCATATGAGGAAATTACAATGGTACCTAAAAAGCGTATGGACTCAACACAGCCACAGCTTGGAAACAATGATATCTCTCATTCCCTGCCTACAACAGGAGTTTCTATGGTGGTCACAGGCATGTCACCTCAACAAGGGTCAGCCTTTCACCTTACCCCCAGCCAGGCAAACTATGACAACAGATGCATCGGACTATGCCTGGGGGGCATACATGGCAGGACGGGGGGTTCAAGGCATATGGACTGTAGATCAAAGGAATCTGCACATCAATCAAAAAGAAATGCTAGCTGTACAGAATGCCCTGACAGCCTTCAAGAACCTCTTACATCCAGGACAGCTTATAATAAGGGCAGACAACACCACAGTAATGTGGTACATAAACAAAGAAAGGGGGTACACACTCCTACCCTCTATGCAGGCAAGCGATGACCTTGTGGAACACAACACTGGCTTACCAAGTTCAATTACAAGCTCAATTCCTACCAGGAAAAAAGAACACATTGGCAGACGACCTAAGCAGAAACATCATGGATCCCCACTAGTAGAAACTGGATCCACAAGTATTTGCAATGATAACTCAAAAATGGGGACACCCAGACATAGACCTGGTTTGCCAGCCCCCAAAACTATCAGCTAACAAAATTTTGCACAAGGGCTTTTCACCATCAAGCTTGGAAAGTGGACACACTCTCATTCAGTTGGAAAATGCTGACAGTATATGCCTTTCCTCCATTGCCCCTACTCACAAAGGTGTTGGTGAAAGTTAGGATGGAGAGACCCCGAATGATACCCATTGCCCCAGACTGGCCACGCCAGCACTGGTACCCACTATTAAGGAATATGGCCCAGGGCCCACCATGGATTTTACCACAAATTACTCATCTGCTCACACAGCAAGACAGTCAGATTCTACACAGCCAGCTCAAAACCTTAAATTTGGCTGCATGGCAAATCATCTAAGCAACCAGCCAGCTCCTCTTTCACAAGCTGTTATGGATATTATTCTGGAGGCCAGGAGGCCCAGCACCAGGAAAGCCTACTCAGACAAATGGAAAAGGTTTTGCTCCTGGAACCAAGCTAAAGGCCAAAATACCCTTCAGCCGGACATACCTCAGATTCTACAATATTTAACTGAGATGTTACACAAAGGGCTTTCTTTTTCATCTATTAAAATCCATGCCTCAGCTATTTCAGCTCACTACAACACGGATCCTCCCTTATTTTCACATCCACTTGTAAGGCAGTTTCTCAGAGGGGCCAAAAACATTAGGCCTCCCAGGAGAGCACCAACACCAACTTGGGACCTCAGTTTTGTTCTGGAAAAACTTACGCTACCTCCTTTTGAGCCAGCTTTCTCAGCTGACTTACAGTTTATATCATGGAAGACTGCCCTGCTGCTAGCAATTACTTTAGCCAGAAGAGTCTCAGAGCTTCAGGTACTAATGGCAGTAGAGCCTTTCCTCATTTTTCATCAAGACAGAGTTTCTTTACGAACTAACCCCTCCTTTATGCCTAAGGTGGTATCCAGTGTGGCTCTAAGTCAAACCATCCATTTACCCACCTTCTTTCCAAATCCACAGAACAAAGGAGAAAGACTCCTGCATTCCCTGGACATTCACAGGCAGCTAAGTTACTACTTGGATAAAATTAAGGTTTTCAGAAAATCTGACCAGCTTTTTGTATCTTATGCTACAGCATCACAAGGAAAGGCTATCTCAAAACAGACCATTTCTAAATGGATAGGACATTGCATACATTTTTGCTACACCCATCATGGAAAACCAGTTCCTGCTAGCATAAGGCCCCACTCTACCAGGGCAACAGCTACATCTACAGCCTTCCTCAGTGGGGTGCCAACCAAGGATATTCTGGAAGCTGCAACTTGGAGTTTATTACACACCTTCACCAAACACTATCACTTACCACTTTACTCTAAGACTAGAGCTGGCTTCGCCACTGCAGTTTTGCAGGGCCTTCTAGCCTCCTCTAACCCTGTTTGACTCCACCTCCCATCCTTAGCTTTGGGATTCTACCCAAGTGTGATGACTGTAGCAGGGTAACACGATGAACATAGTACAGTTTTGTACCTACCATAAATGTAGATGTTCGAGTGTATACCCTGCTGCAGTCCATGTTACCCTCCCTCCATCCCCTCTGACCTAACTAAAACCTTTTAATACCTTAAAATCTAATATAACCTTTGTGGTGTATTTGCTTATAGCTGGAGGGATGTTTTGTTTGTGCTAAACTTTTATTATTGGTACTATCTACTGACCACCTTTTGGGGGGTACCTGACATCTGGGGCAAGAATGGCGTCGGATGCCTCTTGTATACCCCTGGCACACTGACGTCAGGGAAGAAGCGACAGCAACCGGGCCGACTGCGGGACCGCCTGACGGCAGGATAACCCTAGTGTCATGACTGCAGCAGGGTATACACTCGAACATTTACATTTATGGTAGGTACAAAACTGTACTTTCCTTCTAGAGCCACTCAAGCCAAACCCAGACATTTCAAAAACACCAGGTTTCAGTCCCAAGGGACTTTCAGAGCTAAGCAATGGGGTGCCTCCTCTTCCAAATCTGGAAACAACAAGACACCTCCCTATGGTAAACAGTCTCAATGACTTTCCTTTCGAATCACCGATCACTTACCCTTTAGCCACCCCTTTGGGGAGAAAACTGGCATTTCATGCAAAAAAACTGGCAACTTATAACCCAGGGCAAATGGGTTTTAAATATAGTATCCCAGGGGTACAGATTTCATTTCCACACGTTGCCAACTCCAAACGGATGGCCAGACCTGCTTCCAAATCCGTGGGCAGAGGCTCAGAAACAAGTACTTTCCCTCCTAAACATGGGGGCTATTCAGCTAGTACCAGAAGAGGAAAAGGGGCAAGGTTTCTATTCCAGGCTTTTCCTGGTACCCAGAAAAGACAAATCATGGCATCCAATTCTGGATGTCTACTCTAAACACCTTCCTGGACATTCCAAAATTCAAGATGCTGACTCTTCACCAGTTACTTCCTATGCTAGGCAAAGATGCCTGGTTGGCAACTCTAGATCTAATAGAGGCGTACCTGCATATCCCAATCGGGTAATCTTGCAGAAGATACCTCCGCTTCAAAGCAGGCTACTTGCATTGTCAGTTCTGTGCACTGCCCTTTGGCTTATCAACTGCATCCAGGGTCTGTACACAGTGCTTGGCTCCAGTAATTGCATTTTGCAGGCAAAGAAATATTCAAATATATCCATACCTGGACGATTGTTTAATTCAGGCAGAAAACAAGACCATTCTTCTAAAACATCTGGCGTTTGTAAAAAGGGTTCTAACTTGTCTAGGGTACACCATAAACGAAAAGAAATCAGAACTAGTACCCTCTCAAAAAATTACATTCCTGGATGCAAGCTTGATGAATACAACTGCCCAGATGGCTTTCCTTATGCCAGAAAAAGAAATTCAGTCGGTGACTTACTTCAAACAGGTGGCCACAAAAACCCTGCTATCTGCAAGACAAATACTGCAAGCCATTGGGGTTCATGGCCTCCTGCATTCTTCTAATTCCATATGCAAGACTGCATATGAGGAAACTTCAGTGGTACTTAAAAAGTTTATGGAGTCAACATTGTCACAGCCTAGAAACAATGATTCCTATCATACCTTGCCTGCAACTAGAGTTCCTATGGTGAGCAGAGGCCTGCCACCAAAACAAGGGACTGCCATTCATGCCACCCCCTGCCACCCAAACCCTAACTACAGACGCATCAGACTATGCATGGGGGGCTCATCTGGCAGGGAAGTGCATTCAGGGTAAATGGAGCCCGAATCAAATACACCTTCATATCAATCAAAAAGAAATGCTAGCTATACAGAATGCACTGACAGCCTTCAAGGACTACCTTCATCCAAGTCAACTAATGGTAAAGACGGACAACACTACAGTTATGTGTTACATAAACAGGCAGGGGGGTACACATCCCTACCCCCTCTGCAGGCAGGGGAGTACACATCCCTATCCCCTCTGCAGACAAGCCATGGTATTGTGGAACACAGCCTTGCGCTATCAAGTACAACTACAAGCTCAATTCCTGCCAGGAAACCTGAATATTTTGGCATGCGAACTAAGCAGAAATGTCATGGACCCACACGAATGGAAACTGGAACCACGGATTTTCAACATGTTGACACACAGATGGGGGAGCCCAGACGTAGATCTCTTTGCTTCACCCCAGAACTACCAGTTGGACAAATATTGCACAAGAACTCACAAAAAAGCCTGGAAAGTAGATGCTCTGTCCTTCAGCTGGGAAAACCTATCAGTCTATGCCTTTCCCCCTCTGCCTTTGCTCTCCAAAGTTCTACTAAAAGTCAAACAGGACAAACCAAAAATGATTTTGCTTGCTCCAGACTGGCCTCGCCAACACTGGTACCCACTCTTACACAGTCTGTCAAAAATTTCTCCATGGCACCTGCCTCAGACACCTTCTTTACTGTCTCAGCAGAGCAACCAAATTCTGCACCCTCAGCTCCAAACATTGAATCTTGCAGCTTGGTTAATCACTTAAAGTCCCCCTTAGCATCCCTCAGCAAACCTGTGATGGATGTCATTTTGGAGGCGAGAAGACTTAGTACTAGAAAATCTTACGCTGACAAATAGAAAGGATTCTGTGCCTGGAATCAATCTCAAGGGTTGAGCACAGCAGTGCCCAATTTATCTCAGAGTTTGCAATACTTAACTGAGATGGTTCACAGGGGCCTGTCTTTTTCTTCCATAAAAATCCGTGCCTCAGCCATTTCAGCTCATTACAACACAGAATCCCCCCCACTCTTCTCTCATCCTCTGCTAAAGCAGTATCTCAGAGGGGCCAAAAACTTAAGGCCATCCAGGAGAGCTCCAACCCCTGCCTGGGACCTTAACTTTGTATTGGAGAAACTCACTCTACCTCCTTTTGAGCCAGCTGCTACTGCAGACTTAAAATTTCTTTACTGGAAAACAGCCTTCCTTTTAGCAATCACTTCGGCTAGAAGGATTTCTGAATTACAGGCCCTTATAGCAGTGGAGCCTTTCATCATCTTTCATGCGACCAACCCATCTTTCATGCCCAAGGTGGTATCCAGTGTGGCTTTTAATCAGTTCATTCATTTGCCAACTTTCTTTCCCAATCCACAGAACAAGGGGGAGCAGTTTCTGCATTCATTGGATGTACACAGACAACTTAGATTTTACTTGGACAAGACTAAATCTCGAAGAAAATCTGAACAACTGCTGGTAGCATTTGCTGCAGGGGCAGAGGGAAAGGCTATTTCAAAGCAAACAATTTCCAAATGGATTGTATTCATTTCTGCTATAAGCACCATGGAAAACCCTCTCCCCCAGGGTATCTGATCCCATTTCGCCAGGGCTCCATCAACCTCTACAGCCTTTCTCAGAGGTGTTCCTACCAGGGATATTCTAGAAGATGCTACCTGGAGTTCAGTTCATATTTTCACCAAGTATTATCATTTACCAATTTTCTCTAAATCCAGAGCTGGCTTTGCCACTGCTGTTTTGCAGGGCCTTAGAGCCGGTCCTAATATTGTATAAATCCATCCTCCCAACTTTAGCTTTGGGAATCTACCCAAATGTAATGACTGCAACAGTGAAACACGAGGAACATAGTACAGTTGTGTACACGTACCATAAATGTAGATGTTCGAGTGTATTCACTCTTGCAGTCCTGGTTACCCCTCCCTCCAGCCCCCTGTCTTTTCTCTTACTATGCCTCTTCTTTATTTTACTACATTTAAAAGCCTTTTTGGTGTATTTGTTTTTGTTTGGAGGTATATATTTTTGTGTGTTAAATTATTTATATGTATATATTGCTCCCCATTTGGGGGGCACCTGACATCTGGGGCAAGAAAAACTGATGTAATGGCGTCGGCTGCATGTTTTATATCTGTGATGACCTGACGTCATGGAAGAAGGGACAGCAACCGATGCAGGACCCAAGACTTTGTTAATCAGGCCGACTGAGTGCAACCTGCCAGCATATTACCCCAAATGTAATGACTGCAACAGGGAATACACTCGAACATCTACATTTATGGGAAGTGTACACAACTGTACTTTTATTACTTTGTTGTTTATAGGGATCAGGGAATGTTTGGAAAAGAAAGGTTTTAAGTAAAACCTAGTAGTAGGTCCTTCTAGTCTACTGTTGCAGTATTCTTAGCATGAGAGATTAAGCACCTAGGGTGGCCTGACATCTGTCCAGTATACCAAAGCCTTTTATTGCCTATGGTACGCCATACATTGCACGTATGCTTCTCTCGTACGTAAGGCATAAAAGCGACGTCCGACTGTACTATCCTCAGAACTTATTACAAGGGACCAGACCAGTCAAGTGTTGAATGAATAAAACCAATTTTAATGAGCCACAGTACAAAACAGGTTCATTTGAGTATAAATTTGGTTACTGGACTTTTAGGAATTGTTCTGATGAAGTTTCAATTGTAGGGAACGAAAGCACTAAACCTGTTTTGTACTGTGGCTCATTAAAATTGGTTTTATTCATTCAACGCTTGACTGGTCTGGTCCCTCATAATACTTTTACCAGTTTGTTTGGTCGGACGTCGCTTTTTCTTATTTACTGCTTTTTACTGTGGGTTTTTTTCATGTCATCCAGAAAAGGCAGTGCCAGCGTGAGAGACAAATTTCACATAAAGGTAGTCACGATCAGTGCTGGTTTTGTTTAGGGCTTACTCATGATCTCAAAACTTTTACCATTTGTCAGGCCTTTGTGATCTGTTTTCTCTTGCTATTTATTTAGAAAATCAGCGTTTCAAACTTCTAGCTAAAGACACTATGGAGGGAACTTCCAGGCCTGATGTTGAATCTTCACTGAAGAAAAAGACCAAAATAAAGTTGGACTCTCCGCTGCGCCTCCTATGTCAGACATCCCTCTCGAAGCTGATGAAAACATGCTTCAGAGGCATTGCAGACATCTGTTTAAATGGTCAGGGGGCACCAAGACTTATTACTGAAGGCTATGGGGGGTTCTTCAGATTCTAGTGAGAGAGGAAGTTCCGACAACAGTAATCGAGGGTAGGCCAACGTTGGGCCCTTCCACTTTTCTTAAAGCAGACGTCCAATTAAAGAAAAAGCAAAAAGGAAAGCATGTATCTTCTTCCAGGAACCCTCAAAGTGAGTGGCAGAATTTCATCCAGTGCTTATTTAATGCCCTTATGGCTCTGAAGCTTCCTTTAGGAGTTTCTGTTCTGCTCCTCCTTTGATGTCTTCCTTCACAAGAGGACAAGGGAGCAGGATTCCTCAGATGAGGAATCTTTGATCTATTCCACTCAAATTCCATCACCATTTGAGCATACTTCTCCTGAAGAGGAATTTACTGGTTCAGAATCCCCTATTGAGAAGATTACTTTTGGGGATTCCATTGCTAAGATGAGGGAGTAATTCAAAAGGGACTGTTTCCAAGTTTTGGATGTGCAAAAGAGATATTATGAACTCCTGCAAATGGAGTCTCCATCATCTGCTGCCCCTCTAGTTTTACTGGATGTTTTCTCCTCAGCAGCTCAGCCCCCTGCCCCTAAGAAGCCTGACCATTTTTACAAAGTGGCTGATGATTGCAAATGTCTTTACAAGTGCCCATCTGCTGACCCTTTGGTGGCCTCTATAGCTTCTTATAAGCCTTCTAAGTTACTGCCTACCACTAAACTTCTTCCCTCTGATAAGGAAAGCAGGACTGTGGAAAGACTGGGAAAGAAGGTTTACACTTCTGTCACCCTTGCCCTCTATGCTACTGATTACCAAACTCATATGACCAAATATGTTTTTGCCCTCCTGTCCTGGGCTACTCAAGCTATTTCTGACCTTCAAGATTCTGAGGGGAAAACTTCAGCCTTGTCTTTGTTAGGGGAATCATCACAGGTGGCTCGCCATTCTATTAAGTGCAGCTGTGATGCAGCAGAAGTTTGTCTAGAGCGGCTTCAGGATTTGTATTGAGGAGGTGTTCCTGGCTAAGGTTTCAACCACTGCCAGATAACATAAAAGCTAAGCTGATGGAAGCTCCTTTAGACAACAGTGGCTTGTTTGGCACTGCTGCTGACTTGTTCAAGTGTTCACAGGTGAAAAACTAGGAGTTACAGGATTTGAAACATCTTTTGGTTTCACCTGTGCGTAAGTTTCAAAGGAATTGTCCATCCAAGCCAGCTTTTGTTCAGAGACAGACCGGTCTTTCTCCTAAAGGTATGAAAAGTGGAAGGAGGCCTCCTCCACCAAAGACTGCTCAGGCTTCTTCTGTACAGAAGAAGCCTTTCCAGACAAACTAGGTAGTATCTGAGTATCACTCAGCCTCATTCCTGTCTCGCTTCATCTCTTGATGTCTCATCCAGTTTGGTCAAGCATTACCCAAGACTCATGGGGTCTTTCAGTAATTCAAAAAGGGTATTTCATGGTTTGGAAATCTCTACCTGCCTTCATGGGCATACCTTAACCAGCTCAGGAACACTTGCATTATTTTCCCAGAGGTACTTCAAGAACTGGTAAATCAGGGAACTATTCAACAGGTTCCAAAGGATCAAAGGGAAAAAGGGTTTTATTCAAGAATGTTTCTAGTTCCCAGAAAGGAGGGTCCTTGGGAGACCCATTCTGGATCTTTCTCATCTAAGTACTGTTCTGAAGATTCCTTCCTTTCGTATGCAGTCTCTACAGACTTTGCTTCTTTTCCTTCTTCCTCGGGCGTTCACATTCCTATTCATACCGTTTTCAGGAAAGTTTTACATTCTTCTGTTTCCTGGCATTTTCAGTTTTCTGCTTTGCCCTTGGCCTTTCTACTTCTCCAAGGGTATTCACTAAATGCCTAGCTTCTTTGATTGCTTTCAAGCATCCAAGTTTTCCCTTACCTGGGCAATCATCTGTTTCAAGCATCCTATCCAGAGACCTTACTGCAAAACCTCCACTTCACAGTTTCTTTTTCCTAAAGTCTGGGGTTCCCTATAAACTACAAAAAGTAATTGCAGGATTCAGACAGTACATATGTTGACATCCTTGTCTCTGTCAATGGCTTTGGCTCTCATTGCCTTCTTTCAAAATCTTCTTCCTCTGACCTCTGTCATGGACAGAGAGTTTCTGAGACTTTTGGAATTTGTCATCCACCATCCATTAGCCAAACTCCACGTGAGAGAATTTCAGTGGTTCCTGAAATCAGTCGGTTAACAACATGCACTTCTCCTAGAATTTACAGATCCTCTTCTTCCCTGTCTAAAGAAGGAAATTCAGTAGTTGATTCACCAGTTGTCTCTGAACCCAGGCCTTCCCATTCATTCACCTCTTCCATCTCCAGAATTGTTCACAGATGCCTCAGAGGTAGGTTGGGGATCAACCTTTGGCACAGTAAGAGTACAGGTAGTCTGGACTCCTCTTCAGCAAAAGGAGCACATCAACATCAAAGAGATGAGTGCTCCTGTTGGCTCTTCAGGTCTTCCATCCTTTATCTCCTGGTCATCTCAAATGTTTACCGACAACACCACAGTCCTGTGGTATGTAAACAAACTGGGAGGGACAAAATCTTACATTCTCTGCAGGATTGCTTTCATGGTATGGGAGTTTGTGGTTCAGCATCATGTGACTCCAAGTATTTTATATTCCTTTGGGTCAAAATTATGTAGCAGACACTCTGAGCAGGTCCTTGACACAGTCCCACGAGCAGATGCTTCACAGGGATGTGTTTTTGGCCATTGTCCACAAGTGCAGTACTCCTCAAATAGATCTTTTTGCCTCCCCTCTGAACAGGCCGTTTCCACAATTCTTTGCCAGAGTCCCAAGTTCTCTGGGTTGGAAGGTGAATGCCCTCTCTTCTTCTTGGAAGGGGATGTTTCTATATGCACCCCCCCCCCTTCCTGTCATTCGTATTGGTGACTCTCTTTTGGCCAAGACAGCATTGGTTTCCTCTTCTGCATTTAGCCAGGGGCAATCATCACAAGTTACCTTGCAAGGTGGGCCTCATCACACAAGACAAAGGATCTGTAATCCATCCCCAATTCTCCACTCTTCATCTGACTCTGTGGGTGATAGGATTTTGATTCCTTATGGAAATTTTTTTTTCTGAGGACGTGCTTAAGGGTTTTGCAGGAGGCCAGGAAACCTAATGCTAGGAAATCTTGCATATCTAAATAGAAGATATTTTCTGTCTGGTATCTTTCACACAACATGGATCCACTTTCTGTGGATGTTCCTATGTTTTTTCTTATTTGTGTGAATTGCTCAATGCTGGGTTGGCTTACTCCTTTGTCAAGTCACACTGATCAGCTATCTCTGCTTGTCTGCCTTTATCTCCTCCTTTAGCTTCCTAGGTTTGAGGCAAAACAATTTCTAAAAGGTGTTCTTCACATTAGACCTCCTAGGAAGTCTATTCCTCCTCCCTGGGGTCTTAATTTTGTTTTGGAACAATTGACTGTCTCCTTTTGAGCCTGCAGTTTCAACTTTCTTGCAAAATTGCTCTTGGAAGACTGTTTTGTTGCTAGCCCTTACTTCAGCCAGACGGGTATCTAAGCTTCAAGCCGTTATGGCTTGTCCTCCTTTTTTTTTCATAAGGACAATGTGTCCTTGCGTACTAATCCTTCTTTTATGCCCAAGGTGTTGAATGAGTTGTTACTTTATCAAGCTATTCATTTTCCAACTTTTTTTCCCTTCTCCACAATCTCCTAGCGAGAAGGTACTGCACACCTTCATGCATAGAAGATTCAGATTTTATTTGGATAAGACTAAGGCTATCAGGAAATCTGATCAGTTTTTGTTTTTTCTTTTCATCCCAAGTCTTTGGGATTGGCTGTTTCCAAGTAGGCCATTTCCTTTTGGCTTTCTGTTCTTTTTGTTATGTTTATCATGGTAAAACTCTTCCTTTCTCTGTTAAGGCTGACTCTAGTAGGGCTGTGGCTTCTTCTGATGCTTTTTTAAGGGGTTGTACACTAACTCCATTCTTGAGGCAACTACCTGGATGTCAGTGCATACTTTTACCAAACGCTACAAGTTGGATGGGATTTCCAGAGCTAGAACTGGTTTTGCTAGGGCCATACATAATGGCTTTCTAGAGAGCTCTACAGGTCCTTCCTCTTCCCAAGTTTCTTCCTGAGCTTTGGCATTCTTCGTTATGTTAAGAATACTGCAGTAGTAGCATAGAGAAGGACATAGTATGATTATGTAAAATCTTAACATAATGATAGATGTCCTCACTGTTGCAGTATTCGATTCCTCCCTCCTACCCTCTGGTATTTCCCACTTCTGGATGTACTGTTGACCTCTCTTCTTTTCATTTCTTTTCTTTTCCTTGGACTGGCATTCCTACTGGGGCATTCAGTTCTGAGGATGGTATGTCCGGATGCTGCTTTTATGCCCTACGTATGCAAGGCACGTAAGTTAGTACTAGGTAACATAAATGCAACTTACGGCATGCCATAGGTAGTAAAAGGCTTTAGTGTATCTGTGGACATTGGGCTGCCCTAGGCAGGGAATCCCTCATGTTAACAATAGTGCAACAGTAAAGAGAAGGACATTTATCGTTATGGTAAGATTTTACATAATTATACTTTATGCCACCCAGGAATTGTACTGTGGTGGTCATTCAGTGGTGATTATTTTGCTTTTGTTATGCACTTCTAATGTAAAAACACAGAACTTTTTAAATATGTTGATAGCCTGCCACCCATTGAGCCTCCCCAATACCAACAAGTTTACTTGCTGTGTTGTGTTTTGCATAGCAGAGATTGTAAAGCATCACAGTTTTTTTTTTTTTTCTTGCTACAGTTTTGTTTTAACCAAGTGCAAATAAAGTTGAGTTTTACGAATTTGTGTTTTTTAGGTCTTCCTGAACAGTACTACAGTCTCACCTGGTTCCTTAGTCCAGTCTTGGGCTTAATCTTCACGCCATTGATTGGCTCAGCTAGTGACCGTTGCACACTGAGTTGGGGCCGCCGGCGGCCTTTCATCCTTGCACTCTGTGTTGGAGTGCTTCTGGGAGTGGCACTTTTTCTAAATGGTTCAGTTATAGGTATGTGACCTTTTATAAATGGCTTATTTTTTGTTTTCATGCTCTCAATTCAGGAGAAAAGCTGTTTTTTTAATAGTTTGTTTTTGGTGCATTATAATGCTTCTAAGTGCAGAATTTTATCTTTAACTAGAAAAAGGCCACTGTAATCCTGTGTACAAAAGTGGTCCAAGCTGATGGCTGTTGAAAAAGTCAAAAGTACAGGGACTTGGAATACATGGTGGAACAGAGAAACATGTTACTGAACTTCTACCATCACTTATCATATATATGCATTTAATATCCTGAAGTAGTTCAGGTGGTACCTTCACTGAGCCACATATTTTGCTGTTTACAAGTTACATTTCTCAATTATTTCTGTAAGCCAGACAGGAGTACTGTCATTTTGTCACGCACTCTGTTTGCGTGAGCTCACCCAGTACATTTTTTCACACAAGTATGGCTTAGCCAGGTTATCTTTCCATATGGGTGCCTGATGAATTCTGATTGTATTTAGGATTTTTAAAATAGTAACACTACAAACACTACAAGTGCAATTGAGGGACAAGTATACAAGTCTGAGGCCGTGGTATCTCACTGCATAGCATGTGCTTTAAGGTACAGTAATTTCATAATCAGTATGTGTACACATATATTATAGATAGGTACAGTGGATATAAAAAGTGTACACACCCCTGTTAAAATGCCAGGTTGTTGTGATATAAAAAAATGAGACCACAATAAATCATTTCAAAACTTTCCCCATTTTTTATGTGACCTATAACCTGTACAGTTCAGTTGGAAAAAACAAATCTGTTGAGGGAAAAAATATAAAAAAATAAAAAAAAAATGTACTCTGTATTTATATGTATGTGTATATACACGCACACACACACACACACACACACACACACACACACACACACACACACACACACACACACACACACACACACACACGCACTCACTCACTCACTCACAGTGGATATAAAAAGTCTACACAACCCTGTTAAAATGCCAGGTTTTTGTGATATAAAAAAAATGAGACCACAATAAATCATTTCAAAACTTTTCCCACCTTTAATGTGTCCTACAACCTGTACATTTCATTTGAAAAACAAAGTCTGTTAGGGTAAAAATATAAAAAAAACAAACCTGTACCATAAGCTGGTTGCATAAGTGTGCACACCCTTAAACTAATACTTTGTTGCAAGGACCGTTAGTTCAAGTGTGACACAGTTCAGAGACAGTGAAGATAATGAAAACCACTTCATCCGTAAAGTTTTTTGTGAGCTGAGAACTGTGATGTCCTTCAAGGATGCATCTGCAGTCATCACATATGGGTTGTCCTGCCTCAGGCAGCCCTTCGGTCGGCCGGATTCCAAAGTCTGGGTCTGGCCTCGGCTGATGTCGCACTTTCCCCGACGTCAGAGCGTCTGGGGTATAAAAGCATCAGCCGACGCCATCTTCCTCAGTCTTTCTTGCCGCGTGGTGCCCGAAGCAGAAGCAGTTCGCAAGTGCTGGTCGGCCAGCTCCTGTGATTCAGCTACCGAAGACTTCGAAAAAGCTAAGTACCCCGTTGGGGACTCTTTCTTGCCTCAGCCGATGTCAGATAAAGTGAATAATTGTTTAACTTGAGGGAAACAAATACCTCATAAGGATTTCCAATCTTACTGCCTCCCCTGCCTAGGCCTAGACCACAACGTCTCGGCCTGTTCAGCCTGTGCTTCCTTCAACCGATGAACTCTTAGACATCGGTCGGAGTTTGCAGAGGAGTTTTTTGGGGCTAGTTTTGCTTATAAGATGCCATCGGAGACTCTGACTTCGCATTTAGTTAAAAAACGGAAGGACAAGGACCGACACATGCGGACCGCGGTTTCGGCTGAAACCACGGTCAGGCCTACTGCGAGTGTCTCGGCCTCGGCTGAAACAGAGTCCTTGGTACTTCCTATTACCGAAACCACACAACCGACTACCTCGGCCCCGGAGGCCCCGGCCGAGTCGGTCATTGAATTACCTACTGAAACCGGTGTCCAGGAACCTTCCGACACCATTCCTTTAGATAAGTCTACTCCTGCACGTGGTGCAGCCAGACCCCCTGCTTCCATGTCCATTAAGGCTTTCTCCAGGGCTAAAGCTGCTAAACTTACTAAGGCTTTGCCTCCCAAGGTTTCCTCTCAGAGACCTTCTACTAGCTCTCAGATTCTTACCCTAGCAGAGGATCTGATCTCATTAATTAGAGGTTCCCAACCTCATCCGGACAGGGGCTCTCAACCACCTCCAGACAAAAGGCCCAGGGTTGAGACCCCTGTAATCCCCAGTCCTCAGATGAGTCCACGGATGGCTCTGCTCTGTCAGACCTCCAGGAGGAGGCTTATTCGGCCTACGAGGATTCTGATGCTGAAGAATCTATTCCCTCGGCCTCCCCTCCTGAAGAGTTTTCCTTTGGAGAGACATTACACTCCATGAGAGAACATTTTCAATGGCAGGGTCAGGAATTCTCTGATTCCAGAAAGAGATTAAGGACCTTTTTACATTTACCTCAGCATAGGCCCTTAGCTATACCTCCTGTTTTGAATGTCATTGATGATGTGTACTCTGCTAGTACTGCCCCTGACTCTCTCCCTCCGGCTCCTGCCAAACCTGATAGGTACTACAGGGTCCCGGACTCACATCTACACCTGTACAAGGCCCACTCTGCTGATCCAGAAACTATTTCCCAGGGCCCTAAAGGGGTTGCAGTTGCCACTGCTAAAAATCCTCTACCCTCTGAAAGGGAGTCCAGAGCATTAGAGATGGGGTAAGAAAGTGTATACTTCTGCAACTCTTTCCATGAGGGCATTAAATTGTCAATTTCATATGATACAGTACCAAGAGTATTTACTAGATGAATTGCATAAGAAACTGTCCTCTTCTGAACCCCTTGATCGCAAATCCCTTCAGGATCTGGTGCATAACTCCCAGCAGGTTAGTAACCATTTCTTGCAGTGTGGTTATGATGCATTGGAAGCTTCATGTAGATCAGCTATGACAGGTGCAGTTATACGTAGGCATGCCTGGCTGAAGGAACAATCTCTGCCGGACCATGTTAAAGCTAAGCTTTTGGATGCTCCTATGGAAAAGCAAAAATTATTTGGTTCCACGGCTCAAGAGGTTTTAAAGAAATTTGAAGAAACGGCAAAATCTGTGCAAACAGTTAAAGACTTTCTGCAAGTCCAACCACCGAGATTCAGCAGAAATTGGCCTACTAAGAATTGGTCCTTTCCGGACTCAGACAGATCTCAAAGAGGCAGGAATACGTGTGCCAGTGGTAGAGGGCAAGCTAGAGGCTCCTACAGAGGCCGTCAGTGGCAGCCTCCCAACCAGAGAGGTGGTGCAGGAACTACAACTGCTTCACCAGGACAGACTCAATAACTTTATTTTGACTCCGCCGACCAGGGCTCAATTAGAAGCACCTTTGGGCGGAAATCTTTCTTTATTCTCAAAAAATTGGCACAGCATTACAAGGGACACATGGACCCTGCAAATAATAGACAAAGGATACAAGTTCCACTTCCACTCATTGCCAAAAATAAAAGGCATGCCAG
This sequence comes from Protopterus annectens, assembly GCF_019279795.1. Taxonomy (NCBI): domain Eukaryota; kingdom Metazoa; phylum Chordata; order Ceratodontiformes; family Protopteridae; genus Protopterus; species Protopterus annectens. Next base: position 1,119,050,541 of record NC_056732.1, on the reverse strand, counting down.
ACCTGCCACCAAATTAGAGGGCAGAGGCTTTGAAGCAAATTACCAACTTAATGCAAATGAAAGCCATAGAAAAGGTACCTCTTTCAGAACAAGGCCAGGGATTTTACTCCAGATTATTCCTTGTCCCAAGAAAAGAAAATCAATGGAGGCCTATTCTCGACTTGTCTGCACTGAATACTTACCTCATTGTGCCAAAATTCAAAATGCTGACTCTACAGCAACTCCTTCCCATGCTGGGCAAGGGGTCTTGGCTGGTGACTCTAGACCTCAAGGAGGCATACCTGCATGTCCCTATTCGACAAAGCTGCAGAAGACGCCTCAGATTTCTTGCAGGGTCAGAGCATTATCAATTCTCAGCATTACCCTTTGGCTTATCTACTGCACCCAGAGTATTCACAAAATGCCTGGCATCAGTAATTGCACACTGCAGACTTCAGGGGATTCAAATCTACCCATATCTGGACGACTGCCTAATACAAGCGGACAGCAAGCAAACTTTGTTAAAGGACTTGGACTATGCCATCCACCTATTACAGGCCTTGGGATATACAGTCAACATACACAAATCAAGACTGGTTCCATCCCAAAGAATAACTTTTCTGGGTGCGGATCTAGACACAACCACCCAAATGGCCTTTCTCACAGAAGAAAAACAAAAACTACTACCAGTTTACTTCCAGAATCTGACAAGACAAACTCAGCTGACTGCAAGGAAAATCCTGCAGGTCCTGGGTTACATGGCATCTTGCATTCTTCTGATTCCGCAAGCAAGACTGCATATGAGAACATTACAATGGTACCCAAGAAGTTTATGGACACAGCACAGTCACAGCTTAGAAACTCTGATCCCACTCATTCCTTGCCTTCAAAAGGAATTTCTGTGGTGGGCTCAAGCCTGCCAGTCAAACAGCGGGTTGCCCTTCAGCAAGCCAAGAGCCAACCAAACCATCACCACGGACGCTTCAGACCAAGGTTGGGGAGCACACATGGAGGGCAGATGTATCCAAGGGCTATGGTCACAAAGAGAGCTGTGCATGCACATAAACCAAAAGGAAATGCTGGCAGTGATACACGCAATCGAGGCCTTCAAACCTTTCCTTCAACAAGGCCACCTGCTCATAAGGACAGACAACACCACAGTTATGTGGTACATAAACAAGCAAGGAGGCACCCATTCCTACCCTCTTTGCAGGCTGACAATGAATCTATGGGAACTTGCTTTGAAGCTCAACATACAGCTACAGTCCCAGTTCGTGCCAGGGAAAGACAATACACTGGCAGACAGCTTAAGCAGAACTACCATGGATGCACACGAATGGATGCTGCACCCAGACATCTTCTTACTCATCACACAATCATGGGGAAGGCCGGAAATAGATCTGTTCGCATCCCCCTCAATCATCAACTGAAGAAATTCTGCTCAAGGACATACCACCCACAAGCATGGAAAGTGGACGCTCTCTCTTTCAGCTGGAAAGCTCTAACAGTGTATGCTTTCCCACCTCTCCCATTAATGACCAAGGTACTGCTGAAGATCAGGACAGAACAGCCCAGAGTAATTCTGATAGCTCCAACCTGGCCAAGACAGCACTGGTACCCACTGTTAAAGAGCATGTCACAGACAAAACCATGGCCTCTCCCCCTATGGCCACTCCTACTGACGCAGCACAATTTCAGGACTCTGCACTCCAACCTGGAAACCTTGCAGCTAACTGCCTGGAGAATACCATGACTCCTCCTCAAGATAACCTATCCCAGAGAGTGAAGGATATTATTATGGAAGCTCGACGGCCTTCCACAAGGAAGGCATATTCAGCAAAATGGAAAAGATTTCACACCTGGAACACAGCAAAGGGCCTAGATGTGACAGTGATGAACATGGCACATATACTGGAATATTTGGCAGAATTGTTCCACAATGGCCTGTCTTACTCTTCCATTAAGATACATGCCTCAGCAATCTCAGCAGAATACAATGTTAATCCACGTGTCTTCTCTCATCCTCTCCTAAGACAATTTCTAAGAGGAATCAAAAACATTAATCCTCCAAGGAAACCACCTCTACCTACTTGGGACCTGAATTTCATGTTGGAAAAACTAACACTTCCTCCCTTTGAACCAGCAGCATCGGCAGATCTACAGTTTTTGTCTTGGAAAACTGCCTTCCTTCTGGCCATAACCTCAGCAAGAAGAGTATCTGAGCTACAAGCTTTAATGGCAGTGCAGCCATTTCTCATCTTTCATCAGGACAGAGTTTCTTTGAGGACCAATCCTACATTCATGCCAAAGGTGGTATCCAGGGTATCTTTGAACTAAGCTATTCACTTGCCTGCATTCTTCCCACAACCACAAAATAAAGTGGAGAGACTTCTGCACACCCTGGACATACACAGACAACTGCGCTACTACTTGGACAGAACTAAAAGTTACAGAAAGACTGACCAGTTGTTTGTAGCATATGCTGCTGGAGTACAAGGAAAAGCAATTTCCAAACAGACAATTTCAAAATGGATAGGAAATTGCATTCGTTTTTGTTACTCCTTTCATGGAAAAACTGTGCCTGCTAACATTAGACCTCATTCCACGAGAGCCACAGCCACCACCACAACCTTCCTAAGAGGGGTGGCTACCAAAGACATTTTAGAAGCTGCTACATGGAGCTCCGTGCATACATTTGCCAAGCATTACAGTTTACCTTTATACTCCAGATCCAGAGCAGGTTTTGCTACGGCAGTCCTGCAGGGTATCTTAACTACACCATCCTTTACTTAGTACCTCCACCCCCAGATTGGCTATGGTGTTCTACCCATATGTGATGACTGCAGATGCATCCTTGAAGGACATAGTACAGTTTTGTACCTGCCATAAATGTAGATGTCCAATAGGTATGCATCTGCAGTCAGGTTTACCCTCCCTCCTTCCCCTCTGTGGTATTCCTAGGGTGCTTACCCCTCTATTAGCTAGCTGGGGGAATCTATTATGGTGTATTTGTTTGTATATACATGTATATATATATTTTTGCAAATGTTTGGAATTCTATTGCATTTCTCCAAATTTAGCCTTCCTAGAGGGCACCTGGCATCTGGGGCAAGAAAAACTGAGGAAGATGGCGTCGGCTGTTGCTTTTATACCCCAGACGCTCTGACGTCGGGGAAAGTGCGACATCAGCTGAGACCAGACCCAGACTTTGGAATCCGGACGACCGAAGGGCTGCCTGAGGCAGGACAACGCATATGTGATGACTGCAGATGCATCCTTGAAGGACATCACAGTTCTCAGCTCACAAAAAACTTTACGGATGAAGTGGTTTTCATTATCTTCACTGTCTCTGAACTGTGTCACACTTGAACTAACGGTCCTTGCAACAAAGTATTAGTTTAAGGGTGTGCACACTTATGCAACCAGCTTATGGTACAGGTTTGTTTTTTTTATATTTTTACCCTAACAGACTTTGTTTTTCAAATGAAATGTACAGGTTGTAGGACACATTAAAGGTGGGAAAAGTTTTGAAATGATTTATTGTGGTCTCATTTTTTTTATATCACAAAAACCTGGCATTTTAACAGGGTTGTGTAGACTTTTTATATCCACTGTGAGTGTGTGTGTGTGTGTGTGTGTGTGTGTGTGTGTGTGTGTGTGTGTGTGTGTGTGTGTGTGTGTGTGTGTGTGTGTGTGTGTGTGTGTGTGTGTATACACATACATATAAATACAGAGTACATTTTTTTTTTATTTTTTTATATTTTTTCCCTCAACAGATTTGTTTTTTCCAACTGAACTGTACAGGTTATAGGTCACATAAAAAATGGGGAAAGTTTTGAAATGATTTATTGTGGTCTCATTTTTTTATATCACAACAACCTGGCATTTTAACAGGGGTGTGTACACTTTTTATATCCACTGTACCTATCTATAATATATGTGTACACATACTGATTATGAAATTACTGTACCTTAAAGCACATGCTATGCAGTGAGATACCACGGCCTCAGACTTGTATACTTGTCCCTCAATTGCACTTGTAGTGTTTGTAGTGTTACTATTTTAAAAATCCTAAATACAATCAGAATTCATCAGGCACCCATATGGAAAGATAACCTGGCTAAGCCATACTTGTGTGAAAAAATGTACTGGGGCAAGAAAATGGCCCTTGTTTCCTTCCTCCCCCAGATCTCCTTTGCCGCTAGTGAAGCAACAAGTGTGGTTCGAGCTCTTAGTGTTAGTTAGGTTTTTGTGAGTAAAATTTTGTGAATTTGTTGCTGTAATCTCACTCTATTTTTCTTTTCTTTACTGCCCCGTGACAGTCTCTGTCCTATCTATCGTGTGTGTGTGTGTGTGTGTGTGTGTGTGTGTGTGTGTGTGTGTCTTTTTTTAGGGATGTTGGAAACCCCTAAAGCAGGGTTCAGAAAATGCACAGTGTGTGGCCGTAAGCTTTCCCCGGCGGATGGCCACACTGTGTTTGGTGAGTTTGGGAGCGGCGCACCTTCAGAACTTCTGTCCTATCTGTGCGGGTTCAACCCCAGAGCACTGAAGGACCAGAAGGGACAAACTAATACTGAAAGCCCTACTTTCCACCTCAGTGACCGTAGTACTTTCATCCCTCTCCAGGATAACAGCAGCAGCTGCATCTTCTTCTTTCTCCCTGGCCTCTGGGACTCAAACTCCCACTAAGAGGTCAGGGAAGGGAGAGAAGGCCAAGAAGGACAAGCTGCGAAAGCAGTCCCTCAACTGCTTGGTTCAGGCAGGTCCACCACCGAAAGCGAGGCCTCCAACCAGGCCTGGGTCTTTTTGGCTATGGTCTCCCAGATTCTCCCGGAAGCCGGAGGAAACCCTTATCCAGTCCCAAGTTAGGGCCTCTCCCCACCGGCATTCCAGATCTAATTCGGTGGCATCTTCTTCCTGCTCTACCTGAAGCTTGAGCAAAGCAGAGATGGACAAGATTGATGCAGAGATTTATCCGCACTCAAATCCAGATGAGGGTGTTGCCTGCACCCTCTCTTTCTGGAAGGGGGAGCTCGCAGCCTTTCTTTTCACGCATAACTCCTTCTCCAATCCGACCTTTGGTTTTGGAGTCCTTGGATCCGAGGACCCTCTGGGTCAAAGGGTCATTGCCGACAGTTCCATGTAGCTCAATGCCAACCGTTACCTTGACCATGTCGGATCCACTGGGTTCGGATCCAAGCTGTCGGAGCCGTAGTCTCGAGGTTGGATCCGAGGGGGTGTTTTTGGCACAAAGCGCTTCGGAGCGCAGTATCCCTCTTGGCATCTCGGCTCCTAAAGCCTTGGTTCTGACTTCCCTGTCAGGTCAGAGGGGGATGGCCCCCACCGGCATCTCCCAGGAGGTTCATTCCCCTTCAGCCTTTGACGTGGTGGAGGCCTGTGACCATCCTGGTAGTATGCACAATTTATTTATTCCTACTTAGCCGCTGATGTATTTATCTATATACAATAGTATGAAACATTTTGAAGAATTGTAGTTATATTTTTGTCATGTACCTTAGTTTCAATATGTGTTTTCAGTCAGATGAATAATGGATTATACCACATTGTAATTGTTTTGAGTGTTTTATTTATTTATTTTACTAATTCATTAATTTATAAAATAAGCGCAAATGGGCGCCAATAGAATGGAGTGGAAGGTTATTTAAATGGATGTTTCGAGAGTAACAGATGATTCTGATGAAGTCTCATTGTGGTGAGATGAAAGCGCACTAAATCTGGTTGTAATCTGGTTGTGATGTACTTTTTCGAGCATTAAAGTGGTTTTACTATTTATACAGTATCGCTCATTGTTTTTTCCACACAAGCAGAGGACAGCCTTTATTGCTACTATACAGAGAAACTTTGGTTTGCTTGGTTGTTGACAGCTGTTGCATTACAGATCTTCCTTTGTCTCATCCCATTTGAATCTCCCAAGTGTGCAGGGACTCTTTTTGGTGGTGGAGTCAGTCCCCAGACCTGCTGAAGGGACATCCTTTTCTTCCGGCTTTTCCCAAAGCCATGGTGAACACGGACGCCTCCCAGCTAGGGGGGGGGGGGCATTGCTGGGGAAGGACAGTCCAAGGCAGGTAGTCCCCATCTGAGGCCAGTTTGTATATCAATGTCCTGTAGATGAGGGCGAATCTTCTTGTGTTGCAGGCTCTTCGTGCTCATTTTCCTTTAGGAACAGTTGCAGTTCAGACGGACAATATGTCAGTGGTCTGGTATATCAAGAAACAAGGGGGGACCAGATCTTATCCCCTCTGTCACAAAATCATGAGTGTGTGGGAATGGGCAATCTCCACTGGCTATTTTCTGGTGGCAATGCACATTCTGGGACATTCCAGCATTCTAGTGGACAGGCTCAGAGATATATCCTGATGCCTTACTTGTGGTCTCTGAATCCTTCAGTACTGGAACAGATCTTTCAAAAGTGGGGTCATCCTTGCTGTGATCTCTACGCATCTCCTTCCATTGCGAAATGCAGCGAGTTCTTCACTCTCACCCCCCTGCCAGGGGGGAAGCCCCCAGAGAAGCACCCATTCATGCTTGGCCTCCCGGACTTCTTTATGCTTATCCACCTTTACCCCTCATGTCGAAGTTTATTCAGAAAGCTAGCAGGCTGGGGAGCACTATAATCCTCATCGCCCCATTCTGGCCTCGCCAAGTCTGGTTCCCCTCCCTGTGGTCTCATCTACTAGTTCCACCATGGACCTTCGATCCAGTTCCGGATCATTCTCTTATCCCTCAGGGATTCCTCATCCAGACCTGGACTGTCTGAAGCTCACTGTTTGGTTGCTCCAGTTCCCATGAATGTTAGGACTCCTGGTTCATCTTCTCCGGTTAAGGATATTTTGGTGGCAGCTCACAAGTCCACCAGAAAGGTGTATTGTAGCAAATGGAAACATTTCTCTATATGGGCCTCACAGCATTCCTTGGATCCTTTCAAAGATCCAGTGTCTGCAGTACTAGAGTTTCTGGCAGGAATTTTTCGTCAAGGGGCTAGTTTCTCCACAGTGAAAGTTCAATTGGCTGCCATTTCTAATTTTCATGTGGGGGAGACCGGTCTTCTTTAGCTTCTTCAAAACTTTGCAAGTTCTTCCTTAAAGGTACATTTCTACTTAGACCTCCAGTTAAGGATCCCACTCCCCCCTGGGACCTTACCTTTGCGCTCCAGGCATTAGTCTCCACACCTTTTGAACCGGCAGCTTCGGTAGATTTATAGTATCTTGGAAGACTGCTTTTTTTGGTGGCAAGAGAGTGCCGGAACTTCAGAGTCTGTCCATCAAGGCTTCTATATATGATATTTCATAAAGATAGAGTTTCCTTGTGCACTAACCCTTCCTTCCTTCCTTTCCAAAGTAGTGTCAGAGGCAAATATTAACCAAACTATTAATCTACCAGTGTTTTTCCCAAATTTTTAAAATAAAGGGGAATATAAATTGCACGTGTTGGATGTTCATAGGCAATTGAGATTTTACTTGCGCAAGACTAAAGCTTTTCGTAAATCGGATCAATTGTTTTTCGTACTCAAGACCTTTCTTAAGGAAACCAATTTCTAAAGCGACAGTTGCTACTTGGATTCCTCAGTGCATTATTTGAGTGTATTCTTCTAGAGGAATTTCCTGTCTGGGCCAGGTGAAAGTGCAATCTACCAGCTTTTTGGTCTAGACAGTCAGTGGATATTTGTTCTGCAGCTACATGGTCCTCATCTCATACCTTCATGTTGCATTACAAGTTGGATAGTGTGTCAAGGAACAGGGCATCCTTTGGCTCCGCAGTGCTCTGGAATGTCCTTCCATGAGGGCCACCCAGGTGTTTGGTAGCTGCGGACTCTGTCCCACAGGTTGAAGATCAAATGAAATCTTCATCCTTCGCCCCCTCCTCCCCCCCGACCTTGTCTTTTTGGCACTGACCATTCATGAGTATGAATACTCCAGAATTGCTCATGGTCATTCTTGGAATTTAGGCTTTTCAGACTGCCAGTAAGGATAGGGTCTTGTTGGGTCGGGCATGTGTTACGTAATTAGTAGCAAACTCGATCTGAAGGGAGGAAGGACACAGGGGGCATTATGGGTAAGGGGAGGAGCTGGGAGCTCAGATCAGTAGCTGGAAAATGTGGCCGTGCTGGATTAGATTCGAATCCAAGACCCACAGGTTGAAGACAAATGAAGTGCAACTACTCAGATGGAACGTTATGGTGAGTACATAACTTCTTTTTTTCTCTGTTTCTTCCTTGCATTTTCAGTTCTCTGCTTTGCCGTTTGGCCTCTCTACTGTCCCAAGGATATTCACCAAATGCCTCGCTCCTGTCATTGCCCTTTATAGGAAAAAAGGAGTTTGTATCTTTCCTTGTCTGGATGATCTGCTCATTCGAGCTTCTTCCTCTTATGCTGTGTTTCAGGATCTCCAGTTTTATTTCCCTGTTCCAGAATCTGGGGTCCACCATCAACCTTCAGGAATGAGCTCTGTCACCATTTCAGGAACTTGTTTTCCTTGGTTGCAGGCTCTAGAAAATCCGTATGCTGGCATCTCTGCCTGCCCCCAAGGCCCTGTCTCTTACCGCATGTTTCCATTGTCTTCTTCCCCTGGTTTCAAGCACAGTCAGACTTTCTCAGTGTTCTCTGATTCATGGCTTCCACCATTCCCATGCTCCCTCTGGCCAGGTCCCACATGAGAAAGTTAGTGGTATATCAAGTCATTATGGCTTCAACATTGCCACCCCCTGGACTTACCCAGTCCCCTTCCTTCCCTGTCTCAAGATCGAGCTTCAGTGCTGAATTCATCAACTTTCTCTCAACCTGAGGCTTCCTTTTCAGGCTCCAGTCCTGACTCAAGAGCACTTTATAGATGTCTTAAGTCAGGGGATTGGCGGGGGGGGCTCCTTTGTCTCTCTCAAGGTTCAGGGTTTCTGGCCTTCTCATCAGAGGTCAGACCACATCGGTATAAAGGAGAGGAGGGCTCTGCTTCTGGCTCTTCAGGCTTTTCATTCTCCTGTTTCATCCCAGGTACCCTTAAAATTTTCACAGACAATGTCACAGTGATCTGGTATGTCAACAGGCAAGGGGGTACGATGTCATACCTTCTTTGCAGACTAGCTCTTCGGGTCAGGGATCTTAGCTGTCCAGTATCAATCGACTCTTCAGGCTGTTTACATTCCCTCAGAGCACAGCCTAATGGCAAACTCTCTTGAGCAGGTCCAGTGTGCAAGCCCACAAATAGATGCTTCACTGAGATGTGTTCCTGGACATTGTCCATCGGTGGGGTATTCCTCATGTAGATCTTTTTGCCTCCCCTTTGAACAGACAACTTCCTGAATTCTTTTCCAGAGTCCCAAGTCCTCTGGCTTGGAAAGTAGACACCCTGCCTTTTCCTTGGAAGGGGATGTTTCTATATGCATTCGCTCCCCTTCCTTTGTTACCAAGAGTCTTGCACTAGATCAGGCAGGACTCTCCCAGAACCTTGCCAGAGACTCCGTATTGGGCCAGACAGCATTGGTTCCCCTATCTCTCTCACTTGGCCAGGGACAGTCACCACAAGTTACCTCACCAGTTGCACCTTGTCACACAAGACAAGGGGTCTCATCCATCCTCACTTGCCACTCTTCAACTGACACTGTGGATAATAGGGTTTTGATACCTTTTAGGTACCTCTTCTTTGAGGATCTGCTTCGGGTGCTGTAGGAAGCCAGGAAGCCCAGTACCAGGAAATTGTATTTGTCCAAATGGATAAGGTTTTCTGTCTGGTGCCTCTCTCTCTCGCCATCAGGATCCCCTATCTGTGGAGGTTCCTCTGTTTCTCTCCTGTTTGTGTGATCTGCTTCATGTTAGATTGGCATAGTCATCAGTTAAAGCTCACCTGTCAGCAGTTTCTGCTTGTCTGCCCTTGACAACTCCTCTAGCCTCTAGATTTGAGATCAAACAATTTTTTAAAGGTGTCCTTCATATCAGGTCTCCCAGGAAGTCCTATTCCACCTTCCAGAGACCTCAGTTTTGTTCTTAAAATTGACTCAGGCTCCCTTTGAGCCTGCTGCTTCATATTCCTTACAAGATTGCAAGTGGAAGACTGTTCTTTTGTGCTTACTTCAGCCAAGAGGATGTCTGAGCTTCAGGGTCTCTTGGCTGTTCCTCCTTTCTTAGTTTTCCACAGAGATGGGGCATCTTTTCATATTAACCCTTCTTTTATGCTCAAGATGGTCAATGATTGTCCCTTAGTAAGTTTGTTTTCCCTTCCTTTTTTCCTTCTCCACAGTCTGTCAGTAAGAAGGTTCTTCTCCCATTGAATTTACACAGACAGCTTGGATATTTTCTGAATGAAACTAAAGCGTTTCACACATCTGAGCAGTTTTTTGTTTCCTTTCATCTCAGGTCTTGGGGGTTTTGCTGTTTCTAAGCAAACCATCGCTTCCTGGATTTCTGAAACCATTTCTTTTTGTTGTTTTTTTTTATGGTAAGCATCTTTTCTCATCAGTAAAGACTCATTTTATGAGGGCTGCTGCCTCCACTAATGCTTTATTCAAGGGGCTTTGATACAGTTCTATCCTTGAGGCTGCTAGTTTGTCTTCTGTTCATACCTTCACTAAACATTGTAAGTTGGATGTTTCCTGCACGGTTTCTGGAGGGCCCTTCAGTGCCGTGCTCTCCCATGTTTCTTCTTGAGCTTTTGTACTCTCCCTTCAGTTATGAATACTGCAGCAGTGATATGGAAGGACACAGTGCACTTGTGTAAAGTCTTACCATAACAGTGGATGTCCTTTTCACAGTTGCAGTGTTCGCTCCCTCCTGTCCCATCTGTTCTAGCCTGTTTTTTTTCTTCTCCTCCTGGCTCAGGGGCTCCTCTCCCTTTTCTTCTTCTGGATGCACATATTCATCCTTATCCCTAGGGACATTCTGTTCCTCCTTGCGCTTTTTCAGTTTGTGTGTGTGTGTGTGTGTGTGTGTGTGTGTGTGTGTGTGTGTGTGTGTGTGTGTGTGTGTGTGTGTATACATTGCCATTATGCCCTGTGCCTTGCACTGGAAGTTTTCATGTGATGTACAGTGGCTGTAAATACAAAAAGCTTTGCTCTACTGGCCAGACATTGGGCCATCCTTGGCAGAACATCCTTTCTCAAAACAACTGCAACAATGAAGAGAAGGACATCTACTGTTATGGTAAGATTTTAACAACTGCACTTTCCTTAGCCAAATATTCCACTGAAAAATTTCTGTTTCCAGTACCCTGAGGGTGTGAGTTTAAAATTTAACTGTGGTAGATGACGCAAGAAGGCTGCATGGAAACGTTACACACACTGGAGAGGGGACCCTCTCACATATTAGCTGGTAATAGTCAGAAAGTGTATGTATTGTTACTTTTCTGCTGCTGCCACCGTCTTCCAATCAGTAGCTTTACAAACTGAAGAATGTTTAGGATGCATGTCCTGTCACCTTCTGTTGCTAAGGCATGTTCTACCATATTCCTATTTCCTAATGTTTTATTTTCTAATTGTTGCAGTTATTATTCATCACTTTCCTTCCTTTGCCAACTTTGGAGAGGCTCTTCTGTTTTTTAGGTCATAATCATTGTCCAAGTAGAAATTTTGTTCATTTGCTACAATGGAACATGCAGTCTACCTAGTAGTGAATGTTCGTGTTTCACTGTTGCAGTCGTCACTTTTGGGTTATAAGGTTACAGTAGCCCTCAGTCGGCCTGATTAACAGTCTTGGGTCCTGCGTCGGTTGCTGTCCCTTCTTCCATGATGTCAGGGGTATAAAACATGCAGCCGACGCCATTACATCAGTCTTTCTTGCCGTGCGTTGCCCGAAGCAGAAGCAGTTTGCAAGTGCCGGTCAGCCAACTCCTGAAATTTTCATTTTCGAGTTTCAGAACGGAAGTCTTTAACTAAAGCTAAGTACCCCATTGGGGAAACTTTTTCTTGCTCTTTACCGATGTCAGTAAAAGTTAATAATTGCATTACTTGTGGAAAGCAAATACCTCACAAAGATTTTCATTCATACTGTATTCCTTGCCTAGGCCCTGACCACGACGTACCTTGCTGTCGGTTTTGTGCCTTATTTAATCAACGCACTATCTGTCGTCTTTATATTTTTGGCTCTAAATATTTTGGTTCTCTGATCAATTATCCAGAAATGTTGGTAAGCCGTCCGACTACCATTATTCCGAAAAAGAGCAAAGATAAAGACAGAGACAGGCCGCCTTGGTCCAAAACTGCTGACTTCGCTTCTGCTAAGCCAGTCGCCAGTTCGCTGGTACTCAGTGAGGTGCTTTCGCAACCCCTGATACCCGCTACTTCTGACTCGCAGGCCTCTACTGAGACCCATTCAGAGTCCGGTATGCCACGAGATGCTTCAGCTGTGGAACCTGCGGATGTCGCTACTTTGGATGGATCCGGAGCCACTGTGCAGGCACCGGCTTCTGAGGGTGTATTCAGGTTTACGGACTTGCATATTAAACAGACACCTCCTTCTTTGATTTTCAGTTCTGTCTCCAGACCCAAATAAGAGAGAGGGTCCTTGAATCCTTAGGTTAACATCTATTCTGCAAGCCAGGATACTTCCACAAGCACGCATGCTTTGGTGAGTCTTAGTCATATTCCTTTTTAGGACAAAAAAAAAAAAAAAGAAACTGCAAACACATATGCATATGTGCGCACACACACAGTGGGTGCAGCAATACCTTCACCACCACCCCCATCGGTGAAGTGCATCAACCCACATCACCTCAGTCTAGGTGCAAAAACAACCCCCCCCGAATGACGAAGTACTCAGTATTCATTCCTGTTGCTGCTCCTACTACTATGCAAACTGTCTTGTGTAATCTGAGCCTGACTTCAGCTGTAATTGTGTGTCTACGCACAACAAAGAATGATGCCACAGTACAAACAAAAGATAATGACTTAAAATTAGTTATTGATGTCCTTCTAAGGGGTCCATATATCATCGGAGGACAAGATGATTGACAGCTGTATCAGCTTATCTCTGTTCTCTTGGCTTTCGTACATTGACCAAACTTTTTTCTTCATCCATAGTCCCTTTTTTAGGCAAGGTCATTTTCTGCAAACTACGGACATAGACAAAATCAAGACCTTCTGAAGTAGCACTGCTCAACACTAGAATGCTGAATAAGAAGATGCCCTCTATACAGGCTTTCCTGGCCCTCACCATATTGATGTTGACATATTTAATGAAACATGCTTTCATTGTCGTGATAGCATCCCTGAAGTGCTGGGTTTCCGTGCCTACCACTCTTTCAGACCTACTGCTGAAAACGACTGTATAGTTAGAGGCGGCATATCCATATTCCTACAAAGCCAAGTAACATCTAGACTCCTAATGCAGAACATTGATCTTGAGGTTCTCCATATCCTAGTTACTAGTAGTAAACATCCTTACCATGTCCATGTCACTCCAATTCACGAAGTATATCTAAACAAAGCGGAGTCCCTCACCATTGAATGTGACACTATTGTGATGGAAGATTTCAGCTATCCTTCCATTAACTGAGAAACCAATACCATAATTAAATATGCACAACACTTCCTAGATTTCATAAACGCTAGCTCCTTCACCCATCTAGTTTATATCCCAGATAGGTGATCAAAAATATTGATTTCTAGTCCTCACTGTTATAACCTCACTATGCTTTACTCCAGTAGTTGCTATATCATTGGTGAAATTCAATCACTGTTCGGTAATGAGAATAAAACCTGATTTATCATCAGGACAGTCTGTCTTTAGAGACTACTGTAAGGCAGTTTTGTTGCAGTTAGCTGATGACCTGATGAAATTCAAGGACCCCCCCCCCCCGTGACCTCATCGCATACATTGCTACATTTGCGAACAGTTTCTGTGCTCACCTAAAAGCAAGCATTGAGGCATCAGTCCCCCATCAAATACAATACAATACCAATTTCAAGAGTAAACCCTTAGAGTTGAACCCTGCTGTAAACAAGCTGTACAATAAGCGAATGAGCAAACTATAACCCAACCTCTAAAGGTAAACTCAGAAAAATTAACAAAGAACTCAGAAGCAAAATCAAATCCCCCAAAGCTATGTAGAAACTGAAAATTGATTGCAAGAGATGCACTTATATATCCAAATTGGAGGCCATGCACTTTCCAGCCAAGACCAGACTAGCTGATCAAGAGGAGAAGGTCAACACTTTCACCACACCGCATGGAACACACAGCCCTCCAGAACACACACCAGCACTGCCTTCACATAAAAACACAAACCACACTCCCACCTTTGCAGAGGCTTTCAATAAAAATCTACCCAAACAGAGACCTCCAAGGCAGAAATGCACTCGACCACCACAACACAATGCTAATCACGAGAGACAATTCCCCTAAACAACAGTGTGCCACTCAGCCAAAGCCCCCAAGGCAAAACAGCATGCCCAACACACTAGTCATAGGTGACTTGATAGTGAGGCACACTGATGTCCCACACACTAGGTTGAATAAGGAGAAAGTAACAGTCAGCTGTTTGTCAGGCCTCAGGATCCACCACATAACGCACACACACACACAAGACATAGCCAACATATTAACAGATGCGTTTAACTCAGACCTTACATCCTTATCTCACATTAACTTTCCCTCATATATTAGCATGCCCACACATCCCTATTCAGATCACTTCAGAATAACTCCCAAGGTCTCTCTTCACGTTCAAAACACTGTCTGAATGAGTCCAGCCAGTGTGTCAGGCTGCCTTGATATTAGCACCAAGCACAGTCTTATAATCTATACCGAACCTCTTCAGTGTCATCTTTTTCAATGGCCTTGTGCTAGAGATGTGGAGAACTGCTGTAGTCATCCTACTCCTCAAAGGAGGATCCAAAACTGACCCTGGAAACTCTAGACTTATAAGGCTTAAGACTAGAAGTCTTGTTTGTAAAATAATAGACTGCATTGTATGGAACTTAACAAGGACATCAGCAATCTACAGTCCCTTGACCCAAACAAGTCTGGGTTTGTTAAAAGCAGATCCTGCCTTCTAAACTTAATAGACTTTTTTGAACAAGTATGCATTGACTGCAGTCAGATTGGTGCACACTGCTTACCTTGAACTGCCTAAAGCATTAGATACCGTCTCATATTCTGGCAGTATTGACAAGCTAATCAAAGTGTAAACCCCTAAATAGCAAACTGGCTTGCCGAAAGAACCCGGTCTTAGTGTAAGGGGCATGCTGTCATTGAAGAGGGTCATACGTGGTGTCCCTCAGAGACTGATTCTTAGGTTTCTTGTCTGTGGTATTTATTTTTCTGATGTCAAGACTGACATCACAGGCTGGTGGCTGATGAAGTCTGATGATAACTGTAAACTTGGAGTTGTCATAAACTCTCGAGCTTACTTCCAGATTCTCCAGGAAACTTGTACAAACAAGCAGTGCCTGGGCTAAGGCTTTAAAACTAAATGCCAAGAAATGTAGTATTTTTTTCTTTTAGTAAATATAGGCACCCATAGACCTGTCTAATGGATGGTATCCCTTTACAAATTGACACATTTATTAGGGACCTGAAAAGTTTCATTGACAATGGACTATCCTTTGATTACCATGGATCCACTGTCACCAGGAAATCATTGTATCTAGCCAGACTGATTGCCAAGAGAATATCTCCTATGTCAGTTGAAGTTATCTTCCTTGTCTGTTCCTTCCTTATCAGACCCATAATAGTATATAACATCCCTTTCAGTATGCATATGTCTAAACATGTAACTCTGTTCAAAAAACTCATTTCCTCACCAAGAGAACCAAGGGCATGTCTTCTTTATGCAGTGCAGTCTGCCTTAAGGCACTTTACCTCCTCTCTGTTTCCTACAGACTGGGGGGGGGGGGGGGGGGCTCTTAACCCAGTCTTCCTCACCTACAAAACCATGATGGATCCGGTCCTTTGTGGCCTCTTAGACTTAGGTTCATACAAGCCTAGCCATAGCAATTCCCTGGCTAATTTCTTCCCACAGTATTTATTTCCCTGGACCCCTGTCTAGCACGGACGTGATCCCCGGGGTGAATTTCCTATCTCCCATCCAGTTATCAATGTTCCTTTTGAAGAGGGCCAAATAGGCGCTCTGCTTGACATGTATGGGCAGTCTGTTTCAGATTCTGGAGAGTCTCTGGGTCAGGAACCTATCCCTGCAGCAGGTTTTGTTCATTGTGATGACAAGATGTTCATCGTGTTACACTGCTGCAGTCATTACACTTGGGTTATCCTGCCATCAGGCGGTCCCGCAGTCGGCCAGAGTTCCAAAGTCTTGGTCGGCCGGTTGCTGTCGCCTCCTCCCTGACGTCAGTGCGACAGGGGTATATAAGATGCAGCCGACGCCATTTTCTTCAGTTTTTCTTGCCCCAGATGTCAGGTGCCCCCAGATAGGTAGACAATTCAAATTGCTAGTAAAATATACAAAAGAAAAGCAAACAACCATTTTTAGTTACCAGCAAATACTCCCCATAGGTAAAAGGGTAGATGACCTAGGTAAGTACCAGAAAGTAAGAGGGGAAGGAGGGAGGGTAACTTGGACTGCAGCAGTGTTTACACTCGAACATCTACATTTATGGTAGGTACAAAACTGTACTATGTTCATCGTGTTACACTGCTGCAGTCATTACACTTGGGTGGAATCCCAAAGCTGAGGTAGGGAGGCTGGATCTATAAGGCATTAGGGGTGGCTATAAGGCCCTGCAATACAGCAGTGGAGAAGCCAGCTCTGGATTTGGAGTATAAAGGCAAATGGTAATGTTTGGTGAAGGTATGCACAGAACTCCATGTTGCTGCTTCCAAAATATCCTTGGTAGGTACTCCTCTGAGGTAGGCAGTTGAAGTGGCTTTTGCCCTGGTGGAGTGAGATCTAATGCTGCTAGGTACAGGTTTCCCTTGGTGGGTATAGCAGAAACATATACAGTGTCCTATCCATTTTGAAATGGTCTGCTTTGAAATGGCTTTTCCTTGTGCTCCTGCAGCGTATGCTACCAATAGTTGCTCAGATTTTCTGAAAGCTTTGGTTTTGTCCAAGTAGAAGCGTAACTGTCTGTGAATGTCCAAAGAATGTAGTAGTCTCTCCCCTTTGTTCTGTGGTTTTGGATAAAAGGTTGGCAAATGAATAGTTTGGTTTAGAGCCACACTTGATTACACCTTTGGCATAAACATAAGGTTAGTTCTTAGACACCCTGTCCTGGTGGAAGATGAGGAAAGGTTCCACTGCCATGAGTGCCTGTAATTCTGAAACTCTTCGTGCTGATGTTATTGCCAGTAGCAGAGCAGTTTTCCAAGAGATGTGTTTTAATTCTGCTGTGTTAGCTGGCTCAAAAGGAGGTAAAGTTAATTTTTCCAAAACAAAGTTGAGGTCCCAAGTTGGTGTAGGTGCTCTATGGGGCGGTCTTATGTTTTTAGCCCCTCTGAGGAACTGTTTGAGCAAAGGATTAGAAAAAATTGGTGGATCCGTGTTGTAATGAGCAGATAGCTGATGCGTGGATCTTGATGGATGAAAAAGAGAGGCCCTTGTCCAGCATCTCAGTTGAGTATTGAAGTATCTAAGGAATGTTTGGGACAAGAGGGTCAAGGATGTGCGCTTGGTTCCAGGCACAGAATCTCTTCCATTTATCTGAGTATGCTTTCCTGGTGCTAGGTCTTCTGGCCTCCAGAATGACATCCATAATCGCTTTGGAGAGAGGCATTGCTTGCTGGAATAAGGAATTTTCCATGCAGCTAGGTTTAAAGTTTTTAGCTGGCTGTGAAGTATCTGATTGTTGTGCTATGTCAGCAACTGTGGGATTTGAGGCAAAATCCAGGGTGGTTCTTGTGCTAAGTTCTTTAAGATTGGGTACCAGTGCTGGCGTGGCCAGTCTGGTGCAATCAGGATCATTTCTGGCTCTTCCTGCCTGGCTTTTATGAGTACCTTTGGAAGGAGAGGTAAAGGAGGGAAAGCTGAATGAGAGGGCATCCACTTTCCATGCTTGTGGATGGTAGCTCCTTGTGCAGAATTTCTGTCATTGGCAGTTCTTTGGTGAAGCAAACAGATCTATGTCTGGGCTCCACCATTTTTGTGTTATCATTCTGAATATTTGTGGGTTCAGTTCCCATTTGTGCGGGTCCATAATGTTTCTGCTTGGGTCGTCTGCCAGTGTGTTTTTCTCTCCTGGCAGGAATTGTGCTTGCAGATGAACTTGATAGTTTAGAGCTGTGTTCCACAAGGTCATGGCTTATCTGCAGAGGGGGTAGGAGTGTGTGCTCCCTTGCTTGTTTATGTACCACATAACTGTGATGTTGTCTGTCTTTAGTAGTAATTGTCCTGGATGCAGCAGGTCCTTGAAAGCTATAAGGGCATTTTGTACAGCTAGCATCTCTTTTTGATTGATGTGGAGATGTCTTTGCTCTGTGGGCCACTCGCCCTGGATACATTTTCCTGCCATGTGTGCTCCCCAGGCATAATCCGATGCATCTGTTGTCAGTGTCTGCCTGGCTGTGGGTTGAGTGAAAGGCTGTCCATTGTTGAGGTGACAAGCTTGTGCCCACCATCGAAACTCCTGTTGTAGGCAAGGAATTAGTGGTATAACTGTTTCATAACTTTGACAGTGTTGAGACCATACGCTGTTTAGGTACCATTGTAGTTTCCTCATATGCAGTCTGGCATATGGAATTAGTAGTATGCAAGATGCCATGTAGCCCAAGGCCTGCAGAATTTTTCTTGCACGGAGTTGGGTCTTTGATGACATTAAATGAAAGTATCGAGTCAGTTGTCCTTGCTCGTCTGGCATGAGATAAGCCATCTGGGCCGTTGTGTTCAAGCTGGCACCCAGGAATTTTATCTGTTGTGAGGGCACTAGTTTTGATTTCTTTTCGTTTACTGTGTACCCCAGGCAACTTAATAACTTTTTTATGTACGCCAGATGCTTTAGTAGAATGTCCTTGCTCTCTGCTTGAATCAGGCAGTCATCCAGGTATGGATAAATTTGAATTCCTTTTTGCCTGCAAAATGCAATTACTGGTGCCAGGCACTTTGTGAAGACCCTGGGCGCAGTAGATAAGCCAAAGGGCAGTGCAGAGAATTAATAGTGCATTGAACCAGCTAGAAATCTGAGGTATCTTCTGCAGTTTTGTCTGATAGGGACATGCAGGTATGCCTCTTTGAGGTTAAAAGTCACGAGCCAAACTTTCTTGCCCAGCATGGGAAGAAGCTGCTGTAGTGTCAACATCTTGAATTTCGGAACATCTAGGCTTTGTCCTTTCTGAGAACCAGAAAGAGTCTTGAGTAAAATCCTTGTCCTTGTTCCTGTGGTGGTACCTTTTGAATAGCTCTCATATCCATGACTGCTGTAATTTGATATTGAGCCTCTGCCCATTGATTTGGTGGCAGATTTGGCATCCCTTTTAGCCTTGGCAGAGTGTGAAAGTGGAACCTGTAACCTTGAGATGCAATGTTGAGAACCCATTTGTCTTTGGTGATGCAATGCCAGTTGTGATAGAAAAGTGCCAGTTTTCCTCCTAAGGGGGCTGCCAAGAAAGAGCTGTTTGGCAGCTGCAGTGGAAAGTCATTGAGACTGTTTTTTTAGAAGGTTGAGGCCTGTCTTCCCCTTCTTTCTGGTCTGGTGTACTCCATTGTTGAAGCCTGTAAGGGCCTTGTGTCTGACCTCTACCTCTTGGACGTCTGTATCTGCCCCTTTGAGGTCTATCTGTGACTGGAAAGGACCAATTCTTTGTTGGCCAATTTCGGCTAAAACGAGGAGGCTGAACCTGTAAAAAATCTGGTAACGTATGTTCTTTTAACCAAGCTTGCCTTCTAATGACAGAGCCTGTAACTGCTGCTCTACAGGAGGACTCTTAAGGAATCGAACCCACATTGCAAAGTATGTTTTCCCACTCGTTCAGCTGCATGCAATAATTCCTGCATTTCTTTAAGGTTAGGATGATCTGAATCTGGAAGCATCTTTTGTTTCAACTGAGACATCAAAAATTGCTGATATTTTAGCATGTGAAACTGGCAATTCAAGGCTCTCATTGCCAAAGTTGCAGACATATATACCTTCTTTCCCCATCTGTCTAATGCTCTGGAATCTCTGTCAGAGAGAACTGGGTTTTTTGCTGAGGAGGCCTTAATCCCTTTGGAACTCTGGCCGACTGCGGGACTGCCTGACGGCAGGATAACCTAAGTGTAATGACTGCAGCAGTGTTTACACTCGAACATCTACATTTATGGTAGTTACAAAACTGTACTGTGTAGATCCCTAGAGTGCGTGTCTCAGGGATTAGGATTTCTTTAAGTGTAGCATGTTCAACAGCTCTGGGTTTGACATGGCCTTGTATGTTAAGCAGAGATCGCCTCTGAATAGACTATATACGGCAGAGTATAGGTGGAGATTTTTTAGACAGTCCGCATAGGGCATCTGCTTTAGGCCTGTGATCTTTTTAGTGAGGTATTTCAGCGGCCTTTCCAGTATTGCAGATGTCTTGAGAGGTACATACCAAACGGTGCGTTGTATTTTATAATGGGTCTAATGAGGGATGAGGACAGTGGGACAATGACCTCCTTTTGTCTGGATGAAAAGCCCTTAGTAATGAGGTGTTCCACATAGAAGGATTTGCTGACTGTTGTGGCGATGTGGTTATCGAAGGTGAGACCACTGTCCACCTGTGTCCCTAAGTCTCTTATCACACTTTTCTGTGTTTAGTGTACTGTCACCTATGTGGTAACTCACAGGTACATGTTTTTTTCCCAAAGGGGGTAACTATACATTTCTTGGAATTGAGCTTGAGCCCATGGCTCTGGCACCAAGCATCTGTTTCTGTAAGGCCGTTTTGTAGAATATCCACATCATTTGGGAATTCAATAATGGCTCCCAGTTTTCAGTCATCTGTGAACTTTGTTAGCCAGAGTCCCTTAGTGTTGGCCTGTACTTCAGAGAAGTAGATGTCAAACAAGAGCGGTCCCAGGACTGAACCCTGAGGTACTCCACTTGTCTGGAGCTGGATTTGGAGTCTGCTACTTTTACAGTGTGGGTTCTGTCAGTAAGCCAGTTGGTAACCCATCCAGTGACGTAGGGATTAATGCCCAGCTTAGTAAGTTTATCTATGATTCCAGAGTGGGGGATGGTGTCGAAGGCATTGGCGAGGTCCAGATAGGCTGTGCGGACCACCTTACCCTTGTCCACGGCTCTGGAGACTGATTCAAAGAAGTCAGTCAGGTTCAGGAGACAGGATTGGCCCTTCAGAAACCCAAACTGCATGGAGTCCAGTGTTTGAAGGTTGCCAATGTCTTTGTTTATAAGTTCCATGATAATACGTTCCATGACCTTGCAGATCAGTCTCGTCAGACTGATGGGGTGGTCGTTCCCTGGATCCAAGGTGGATCTCCCCTTGTGGAGTGGGAAAATTGTAGCTGTGTGCCACTCAGTGGGCATGAAGCCTAAGGTGAGGCTATGATTAAACATGACACTTAGGTGAGGTGCCAGTTCATTTTGTAGTTCATGTAGTACACAGCCTGGGATGTCATCTGGTGCCATGGATGCTGTATTCTTAGCTTTTGAGAGTGCGTTTTTTTACCTGTGTGGCCATTATTACCAGAATTTGGCAATCTTTCGGTATTGAGGTGGGCCCTTTTGGGGGTGAGAGGGGGGTGAAGTTTGCATTGAATCGATCTGCCAGGATATTGGCAATATCCTTGGGATCAGTATATTTAATGCCATTCTGTTGTGGCTCAGAGCAGTTCTGAGCATTGCCATTTAGATTCTTGACATAGCTATAGAATGCCTTGTGGTTGTCTTTGGAATCTTTGGCAATTTTATTTTTGTAACTAGCTTTGGAGGATTTTATGAGGAATCTCAGCTTCGTACTAAGGCTGGTAAGGGAGTTTTTTGCATCCTGGGATTTTCCTCTTTTCTGCAACAGTTTCTTCCTTTTGTTGTAAAGTTTGTTTATGGCAAGGGACCACCAGATTGACTACCTTTTTTGAAGGAGAGCGTCTTTGTTCTGTTGGGGATGGCACAATTCATGCACGAGTGGATGTGCTCATACAGTGCTTTAGTGTAGGATTCAGCAGTGGAACTTTCAGTTCCCATCTGTATGGGTGTCATGAAGTTTGTCACTTCTGACTTGAGTAGCATGAAGTTGGCTTTGGAGAAGTTTTTTTACAGAGGTTTCCTTACTGGGGGGTGGGGGTGGGATGTGGATGTTAAGGGTGATTAGCTTATGGTCAGACCTGACTAACGAGGGGGTGACCATAGGTGTGGAGCATCGATTTCCCATCTTGGCAATGACCAGGTCTAGGATATTGAAGCCCCTGGTGGGACTATGGATTAGTTGATCCAGGGTGTTGGAATTTTTGAATTCCAAGAACCGTTGGGCAAAGGTATTGGTACACAAGTAGTTTTCCCAGTTAATGGCAGGGTAGTTGAAATCATCCAGTATTAGGGTGTTTGGTTGTATCGTAATATTTTCCAGTATGTTTAGAAAAGTGTAGTGAGAATCTTGGGGCATGGTGGGGGGATCTGTAGCAAGCTACAATTTGGATTGCAGTCTTACCTAGTATTAGTTGCACCTGGGGAATTTCAAATGCATTGTGTTGGGCAACTAGCCTGGTTTTGTGAATATCCTTGGTGAATATATGGACACTCCTCCACCTTTAGTGTTTTGGTCCTGGTTTGGTGGTCAAAGAGTGTGGTAAGAGTTATAGCCTGGTATTGCAGGGGTGCTCTCTGGTGCCTTGAACCAGGTCTCAGTTACTGCACAGATATCTATGTTCTCCATTTTTAGGAGTGCCTCGAGAGAGTGCATTTTGAGGTTTAGACTTCTAGCATTGAGTAGCATTACCTTCAGATTTTGCATGCTTGCACTTGTTGCAGTGGTGGTTTTGTCGTGGTGGTTTTGTCCTTTGAACTTTGCCTAAAAAGGGCACTATAGGGGTGGCAAGAGCCTTATCCAGTAACCTGAATCCCAGGGGCAACAGGTACAGGCCACCTCTGGCAAAGCATCGTGGTCTGTCGATCATGTCGTCCCAGGCAGACCGATACTGGATCCCCTTTGAATGACACCAGAAGCTTAGCCAATTGTTGAAGTCAGTCATTTTGTCATTATACTATGGTGGTATTCTGGGCGAAGGCAGGATGCTACTTGGGGCTAGGGTCATACCTGCCTGGGCCACATGGATCTAACAGCTCTTCCATGTCTCTTTTCATGTAGTCCAGGGAGGTATACGTCTCAAGTCATTCAGTCCAACATGGACAATGACAGAGTCATATTTGTACTTGTTGTGGAGCGATTTGATGCGTTATGTGGCGGATCCTGGAACCCAACAGACAGCTGACTGTAATTTTCTCCTTGTTCAGCCTGGTGAGTGGGACATCAGTGTGCCTGACTACAGAGTCACCTATGACTTAAGTGTTGGGTATGTTGTCTTGCCTTAGTGGCTGTTGGGTGGCACACTGGTGTTGTAAGCTATGTGACACTTCGGTTGTGATTGGTGTTTGTTTGCATTTCAGCTTTGGAGGTCCTTGTTGCTTGGGCAGGTTACTGTTAAGGGCCCCCACATATATGTTGGTTTAGTGTTGCTATGTGTGGGTGTTGGTGGTGTGGGTTTAGAAGGGCTATGTGTTGCTTGAGGTGTAGTGCGTGTATTAACCTTCTCTTGACTGTCTAGCACAATCTTGGGTGGATAGGGCATTGCTTCCAGTTTGGCTATGTAAGTGCATCTCTCGCAGGTTGTAGTGTTGTGTGGTAGGAGGAGAGGGTTGTCTGTGTACATGAGGCAATTGCTGTCTTTCCCCAGTATGCCCAGATTCACCAGGTGGACAGGCGAAATCACTGGAAGCTGACCTTTGGACATGCCTTTGTTGGTGCTTTTTTTTGTGAAGTATAAGAGCTGTTTTCCCTTACCTTAGGATGGTACTTTGCAGTAATAGGCTGTTTAGTGCCTACAATTAATTTCTCATTATTAACAAAGAGAGTTGAGTGCTTGTAACAGTTTAGGACTTCCTAATGCTTTCCAGCAGGTTTTAAAGCAAGTGCTAGTCACAGGGATGCTTAAAGGCAAGATGAAAAAAAATGGTTTATCCTAAACACTGCAGTGTGCACTAAAGAAGTTAGATGTGAAAGTAGGTAACTTAAGTTTTACCTGTCTAAAAAGTTAAGTTTTAGTGGAGAGTCACTATTTTTAAAACAGCAAGATAAGATTGAAAAGGGTGGTCACTTTTGTATTCTGGTACTATGGATTAAAGTAGGATGCCCAATAAATTTAAATAGCTGAAGGGGAGTGATTTCACAAAATGATAATGTTGTGCTTACTCACACAAGCCAGTAAAAACAAAGAGGAAATGAGATATATGGTTAAGTTAACATAAGGGGAGGACAACTAAAAAGACAGTAGTGTTTAAGAACACTACAGTAACCGGGTGGAAAATAATTTCTGCCTGACTCACGAGACAGAGCTGTGGTCTATTCAAGTTTTAATATGCAGTTAAAAGCAGAATACAAGTAAAACACAAGGTAAATAAAACAAATCACAGTACTCAAAATAGAAAAGGCAATAAAGTAATACAACAAATAAAAAGCAAACTAACCTTTCCCTCACAGCAAAGTGTAGCAGACTCTGGGTGAGCCTTTCTAGTAAAGTACATATCAGCAAAATACATCACTCTAAACCCCCACTCACTTGCTCAAAAGAATTAAACTTCCGACACAGCATAACTTGGATCTGCTGGAAACCTAGATCTCTCTCTCTCTCTCAGCAAATCCCTCTTTTATCAATCAGTTAATCTTGAGAATTCTGGGTATTCTTTGCTGAGAAAAGTCAAAATTTTAAGGGACAATGACAAGTAGTTCATTGAAAGATCAAGTTTGAAATTATGGGAAGTGAATAAGAGCCTCTCTGGCAGCCTTACTACTTTAATGCGTTTAATAGAACAGTGTACAATTTAGTTATTTTTAAAGATAGCAAGTGCACATGTTCTTCGTGTTTCACGGTTGCAGTCATCACACTTGGGTTATCCTGCCAGGGGTAGCCCTCAGTCAGCCTGAATACAAGAGGTTTCGTATTTCTGCGTCGGTTGCTGCCGCTCCAGGACTGACGTGAGGTCATCAGTGGTATAAAATCAGACAGCCGATGCCATTACATCAGTCTTTCTTGCCGAGGAGCCCAAAGCAGAAGCAGTTCGCATGAGTGCTGGTCGGCCACTACCGGAATTTTTCATTTTCAAAATTGAAGTTGAAATCTCCTAAAGCTAAGTACCCCATTGGGGATTCTTTTTTCTTGCTCTAGCCGATGTCAGAAAAAGTTAACAATTGTCTCCCCTGTGGAAAGCAAATACCACACTGAGATTTTCATTCTTACTGTGTCACCTGTTTAGGCCCAGACCACAATGTCCCTCACTGTCGGTTTTGTGCTTTGTTCAATGCCAGAACTGTACGTCGTCAGGCCCTTATCGTAGCTAAATACTTTCGCTCTCGATCTCTGTATTCTGAAATGGCTGCAGTAAGCCATCCGACTACTGATCTTCCGAAAAAACGTAAGGATAAAGACAAGATGCCGATGACGCTTCCGTTAAGCTGGTCGCTTGTTCGCCAGTACTCAATAAGGCACTTTCGCAGCCACTGATGCCCGCTTATGTGGATTCGCAGGCCTCTACCGAGACCCATTTGGAGTCCGGTATGCCACAAGACTCTTTGTTGACAAAGAATCATGCAGATGTCTCTACCTTGGATGGGTCCAGAGCCGCTGAGCAGGCACCGGCTTCCGAGGAAGTTCTTCGCACTACCGATATTCGACACAAACCAACGACTTCTTTTGCGTCTTCAGTTCTTTCTAAAACTTCCGAGTTTCTAAGGCCCAGGGTACAAACTACCCCTAAAAAAAATGATGACCCAAACTCAAGCACCTGCTTCCATGCCTCAATCTTAAATGCTTAAAATGGCGGAAGACATTATCATGCTTATTAGGGGAAGCCGGCCTACCCCAGGAGTCCGACTACTCTGAGGTTTCAGAATATGAAGACATGCCCTTGTCTGCTTGAGAATTCAGATGCAGAGGAATCCATTCCCTCTGCCTCTCCTCCAGAGGATTTTTCTTTTGGTGAAACCCTACATACTTTGAGAGAACATTTTCATTGGGAGTGCCAGGATTATCCTCAGTCGAAAAAGAGACGCGGGGATTTTCTAGATTTACCACAGCACAGACCCTTAGCTATACCTCCTGTCCTGGATGTTGTGGATGATGTTTTCATGGAATCTAGTTTAACTCTTGACACCCTACCACCTGTTCCCAGGAAACCTGACCGGTATTAGAGTCCCTGACTCACGCAACTTTCTTTTCAAAATCCTACTGCGGACCCAGAGGTCATCTCACAGGAACCTAAAGGAATAAAAGCAATCACAGCCAAGAATCCCACCCCTTTGAACAGGAAATCTTGAGCTTTAGACAGACTGGGTAAAAAAAGTATACATCTCAGCAACTCTTGCCATTAGAGCACTAAATTGTCAGTTCCACATGTTGAAATACCAGCAACATACAATGGAACTCCTTAAACAAAAATTATCTAGCTTTCCTATTTCTGCAGAAAATAAAGAGTTACAGGAGCATTCTGCAAACCAAGTTACTAAGCACTCCTTGCAATGTGGCTTTGACGCCCTAGAAGCATCCTGCAGGGCAGCAGTCACAGGTTCTGTACTTAGAAGGCATGCTTGGCTTAAGGAACAAATCTTGCCAGACCATGTCAAATCGAAACTGTTGGATGCACCATTGCACAAAGACAATTTGTTTGGCACCAAGGCAGAAGAGGTCTTAAAAAGATGGAAGAAAAAGCTAAATATATGCTGACAGTTAGACTTCTTGCAAGTTCAGCCTCCGAGGTTCAGTAGGCATTGCCCCTCCAAGCACTGGTCCTTTCCAGCCCCCTCAAGGCCAGCTCAGACAAGACCTAGGGGAAGCAGACCCCCCAGAAAGCAGTCCCAGGGACTGCAGAGATCTAAGCAATGGAGTTCCTCTACTTCAAAACCAGGGAGTGCTAAGCCACCCCCTTATGGAAAGAACTCACAATGACTTTGCAACTCCACCCCTTACCTCTGCCCACCTGCTTGTGCCCCAAAGAGTAAAACTGTCCTTTCACCAAAAAAATGGGCTTCATCACCAGTGACCGATGGGTCCTCAACATAGTGTCCCAGGGATACAGATTTTATTTCCACACACTGCCAACTCCAAAAGGGTTCCCAGATCTTCCTCCAAACCAGTGGGCAGAGGCACAAAACCAAGTCTGTTCCCTGCTGTCCATGAGGGCAATACAGCCTGTTCCTGCAGAACAGATAAGCCAAGGATGTTCTTAGTGTTTCACTGTTGCAGTCATCACATTTGGGTTATCTACCTGCAGGTAGCCCTCAGCCGGCCTGAATACCAGAGTCTTGGGATTTCTGCATCGGATGCTATCGCTTCTTCCATGACGTCAGGTTGTCAGGGGTATAAAACATGCAGCCGATGCCATTACATAGTCTTTCTTGCCGTGCGGTGCCCAAAGCAGAAGCAGTTTGCAAGTGCCAGTCGGCAGACTTCTGAAATTTTTGTTTGAGTTTCAGATCTGAGGTCTTCTAAAAGCTAAGTACCCTGTTGGGGATCCTTTTTTTTTGCTCTAACCGATGTCAGGAAAAATTAATTGACTTGCCTGTGGAAAGCAAATACCTCATAGAGATTTTTATTCTTACTGCGTCACCTGTTTAGGCCCAGACTACGACGTCCCTCGCTGTTGGTTTTGTGCCTTGTTCAAAGCCCAAACTATTCGTCGTTGGGCTATTTTTGTAGCTAAATATTTTTGTTGTCGATCTCCGTATTCTGAAATGGCTTCGTTAAGCCATCCAACTACTGATCTTCCAAAAAAAAGTAAGGATAGAGAGACAGACCACATAGGTCCAAAACTGCCGATGACGCTTCTGTTAAGCTAGTCACCAGTCCACCGGTACGCAGTGAGGTGCTTTCGCAGCCCCTGATACCCGCTTCTACAGATTCGCCGGCCTCTACTGAGACCCATTTGGAGTTTGGTATGCTGCGAGATACTTCTTCAACTGTGGAAGCTGCAGCTGTCTCTACCTTGGATGGGTTCGGAGCCACTGTGCAGGCACCGGCTTCTGAGGGTGTATTCAGGCATACCGATTTTCATATTAAACAGACGACTTCGTTTCAAGCCAAAAATACTGACTTCCTCAGGCCTAAAGTTCGCACTACATTTAGGAAACAGACGATCAAAGCACATTCTCAGGCCCACAGGCCTCAAAAACAAATTATTAGAATGGCTGAAGACTTTATTACCTTCCCCCTCTAAGAGACCTAGAACTGATTTTCCTTCTGATTCTTCTGATCAGGAATCTGATATCTCTGTTCCTTCTGACTACCAGGACATACCCTTATCTACCTATGAGGATTCTGATGCAGAGGATTCCATTCCCTCTGCTTCCCCTCCAGAAGATTTTTTTTTTTGGTGAAGCCTTGCATACCCTTAGGTAGCATTTCTGCTGGAAAAGCCAGGACTATTCTCAGTCCAAAAAGAGACTCAGGGAATTTTTTAAACCTGCCCCAGCACAAGCCTCTAGCTATCCCCCCTGTTCTAGAGATTGTAGATTGTTTTCTTGGAATCCAGCCTTACCCTGGATACTTTGCCTTCAGCTCCCAGGAAACCTGACGGGTACTATAGAGTACCTGCCTCTCGCAAATTCCTTTTCAAGAATCCTTCTGCAGATCCACATTTCCCAAGGACCAAAAGGCATTAAGGCTACTACTGCCAAAAATCCTACCCCTTCTGACAGGGATTCTAGGGCTTTAGACAGATGGGGTAAGAAGGTATACACCTCTGCCACTCTGGCCATTAGGGCCTTAAATTGCCAGTTTCATATGTTAAAGTGTCAGCAGCATATTATGGGGCTAATTAAACAAAATGATGTTGATTCCTGACTATGCAGAACACAAAGATTTGCAAGAGTTAATGCATTCTGCTAACCAAGTTGGTAAACATACTTTGCAGTGTGGTTTTGATGCTTTAAAAGCATCTTGCAGAGCTACTGTCACTGGGTCTGTACTTAGAAGGCATGCTTGGCTTAAGGAACAAAACTTGCCAGATCACGTAAAAGCAAAATTACTGGATGCACCTTTAAACCAAGAGCACCTATTTGGCAATAAAGCAGAAGTCCTCAAAAGGATGGAGGAAAAAGCTAAATCTATGCAAACTGTATGCACAGATCTAAGCAGTGGGGTGCTCCCAAGTCCAAAGCAGGGAGTAGCAAGCCACCCCCTATGGTAAAATTGCACAATGACTTATCCTTAACTCCTCCCAGGCCTTGCTCAACTACTTGCTCCTTTAGGAGGAAAGCTCACCCTGCATGCAAAAAACTGGGAATACATTACCCAAAACAAATGGGTTTTAAACATTGTCTCCCTAGGATACAAATTCCACTTCCACTCACTCCCAACCTTAAATGGAAGGCCAAACTTCCCCCCCAAACCATTGGGCGGAGGCCCAAAAGCAAGTACTCTCTCTCCTCAGCATCAAAGCTATTCAACCTGTCCCAGTAGAACTAAAGGGACAAGGCTTTTATTCAAGACTATTCCTGGTTCCCAGAAAAGAAAACTCCTGGTGTCCTATCCTGGATCTGTCTATCTGTCTATTTTCAACACCTTTCTGGTGGTTCAAAATGCTAACTCTCCACCAGCTGCTTCCCATGCTAGCCAAGGATTCCTGGCTGGTAACCCTAGACTTAAAAGAAGCTTACCTACACTTCAGGGCAGGCTTTATACACTGTCAGTTCTCTGCACTTCCCTTTGGTTTATCTACTGCACCCAGGGTATTAACAAAGTGCCTAGCTCCAGCCATTGCATTTTCCAGACAGGGAGGTATTCAAATTTATCCATACTTGGACGAGCGCCTGATTCAAGTGGAAAGTCAGGACTTGCTATTACAGCACCTGGCATTTGTAAAGAGACTTCTAACCTCACTGGGATACAGCATCAGCGAAAAGAAATCACACCTGGTACCCTGCCAACAGATTGTATTCCTGGGAGCAAGCTTGAACACAACTCCCCAGATGGCATTCCTCACTCCAGAGAAACAAATTTATTTGACAACCTTCTTCAACCTACTGGCCACAAAAACCCACCTATCTGCAAGGAAAATGCTTCAAGCTCTGGGGTTCATGGCCTCTTGCATTCTGTTAATTCCATATGCAAGACTGCATATGAGGAAACTTCAGTGGTATCTAAAAATTCTATGGTGTCAACATTCTCAGGACCTGGAAACAATAATTCCTGTCATTCCTTGTCTAAGGGTAGAGTTCCATTGGCGGGCAGAGGCCTGCAACCACAACAAGGGACTCCCTTACACTCTCCCCCCTGCCTCCCAAACCCTAGCAACAGACACATCAGACTATGCATGGGAGGCTCACATGGCAGAGCAGGGCAGTGCATTCAGGGCAAATGGGACCCAAAACAGATGCACGTGCATATCAATCAAAAAGAAATGTTAGCTGTACAGAATGCTCTGACAGCCTTCAAAGACCTCATT
This sequence comes from Protopterus annectens, assembly GCF_019279795.1. Classification (NCBI taxonomy): domain Eukaryota; kingdom Metazoa; phylum Chordata; order Ceratodontiformes; family Protopteridae; genus Protopterus; species Protopterus annectens. Next base: position 1,119,020,044 of record NC_056732.1, on the reverse strand, counting down.
CTTCCAGGACAACTGTTGGTAAAGACAGACAACACCACAGTTATGTGGTACATAAACAACCCAGGGAGAACCCATTCCTACACACTCTGCAGACTAGCCGTGGCTCTGTGGAACACAGCCTTGAGCAACCAAGTGCACCTACAAGCTCAATTCCTGCCAGGCAAACTAAATTCACTGGCAGATGACTTAAGCAGAAATCTCATGGACCCACACAAATGGAAACTGGAATGCAAAATATTCAAGTTTTTGAGGAACAGATGGGGGAATCCAGTAGTGGACCTGTTTGCCTCCCCTCAGAACTATCAGTTGAACAAATACTGCACCAGAACTCACCACAGTCAAGCTTAGAAAGTGGATGCCCTGTCCTTTACCTGGGAAAGCCTCTCAGTCTATGCCTTTTCCCCTCTGCGTCTCCTCTCGAAGGTTCTACTAAAGATCAAACAGGACAAGCCAAGGACAATCCTGATTGCACCAGACTGACCACGCCAGCACTGGTACCCTCTTTAGCGCAGTCTGACAGTGCTACAACCATGGCACCTGCCTCAGACCCCTTCCCTGCTGTCCCAGCAGGCGGGCCAGTTTCTGCACCCTTAGCTTCAAGCCCTGAACCTTGCAGCCTGGCTAATCCCTTGAGCTCACCTCTAGCAATGCTCAATAAGCAGGTGCTGGATGTCATTCTTGAGGCAAGGACGTCTAGTACTAGAAAATCCTATTCAGAAAAGTGGAAAAATGGAAAAGATACTGTTCCTGGAGCCAGTCTCAGGGGATGGGCACAGCGGTGCCCAGCTCACCCCATATACTAGATTACTTAACAGAAGTGCTCCACAAGGGCCTATCCTTCTCTTCAGTTAAGATTTTTGCCTCAGCCATCTCAGCTCATTGTAATACTGAGCCACCCCTCTTCTCTTATCCTCTGGTAAAACAGTTCCTTAGGGGAGCCAAAAATGTAAGACCCCCCCCCCCCCCCAGGAGAGCTCCCACTCCAGCCTGGGACCTTAACTTTGTATTGAAAAAACTTACTCTTCCCTCCCCTTTGAACCAGCTGCTACAACAGAGTTGAAGTTCCTCTCTTGGAAAACAGCTTTACTCCTAGCCATCGCTTCCGCAAGAAGGGTGTCTGAACTGCAGGCCCTTATGGCAGTGGAACCCTTCATTATCTTCCATGCGGACAGTGTTTCCCTCAAGACTAACCCATCTTTTATGCCCAAGGTGGTGTCTAGTGTGGCTTTAAACCAGTCCATTCATTTGCCTACCTTTTTCCCTAATCATCGGAGTAAAGGGGAAGGGATACTGCATTCTCTGGACGTGCGCAGACAGGTTTGATTCTATTTGGACAGGACTAAGCCTCTCAGAAAATCTGACCAGCTGCTAGTCAGCTTTGCTGCAGGGGCAGAGGGGAAGGCCATTTCAAACCATTTCCAAATGGATATCACACTGCATCCATTTCTGCTACAAGCACCATGGAACCCTACCCCACAGGGGATAAGAACACATTCCACCAGGGCTGCATCTACCTCTACTGCATTTCTCTGAGGAGTCCCTACCAGGGACATCCTGGAAGCTGCAACCTGGAGCTCTATACATACTTTCACCAAGCATTACCACTTGCCTATCTTTTCTAAATCCACATCTGGATTTGCCACAGCAGTCTTACAGGGCCTGATTGCCAGCCCTAATGCTTATTAATCTATCTCCACCCTTCCTTAGCTTTGGGAATCAACCCAAATGTGATGACTGCAACAGTGAAACACAAAGAACATAGTACAGTTGTGTACACTTGCCATACATGTAGATGTTAGTGTGTTCACTGTTGCAGTTCTGGTTACCCCTTCCACCAGCCCCCTGATTGTCTTTGCTTTCTCCTATCCTTTTTGGTTTGGCATATCTTATACTATGTGTATTTGCTTTTTGCTGGGGGTGTTACACACCATATAATTGCTTCCTATTGTGGGGCACCTGACATCTGGGGCAAGAAAAACTGATGTAATGGTGTCTGCTGCATGTTTTATACCCCTGATGACTTGACTTCATGGAAGAAGCGACAGCATCTGACTCAGAAATCCCACGACTCTGGTATTCAGACAACAACAGTGAATATACTCGAACATCTACATTTATGGTAAGTGTACACAACTGTACTTTTCTATTCCAGGCTCTTCCTGGTACCCAGAAAAGAGGGCACCTGGCCCAGTCCTCGATCTATCAGCTCTAAACACTTTCCTGGTGATACCAAAATTCAAAATGCTCACCCTCCAGCATCTTCTTCCTATGATATCCAAGGATGCTTGGTTAGCCAACCTAGACCTAAAAGAGGCCTTATCTATACATCCCAATCAGGGATTCTTGCAGGAAACATGTACGCTTCAGGCCAGGATCTATGCATTTTCAGTTCTCTGCACTTCCCATTGGCTTATCCACTGCTCCCAGAGTTTTCACAAAATGCCTGACTCCATTGCTTTTTGCAGACAAAGGAATATTCAAATTTACCCCTACCTAGACTGCCTGATTCAGGCAGACAGTCAGGAAAAGCTATTATAGCACCTGACCTTTGTAAAGGACCTACTGACCTCCCTGGGGTACACTGTAAATGAAAATAAATCCAAACACGTCCCACTCAAAGAATTGTATTCTGGGATCAAGTTTGGACACAGCATCCCAAATGGCATTCCTTACTCCAGAAAAACAAGCCTACCTGAAAGGCTACTTCTTTCAGCTAGTCACCAGCCCAGTAGGGTTCATGGCTTCCTGCATTCTACTCATTCTATATGCCAGACTACATATGAGGAAAGTTCAGTTGTACTTAAAAAGCCTTTTGTGTCAACACTGTCAGGACCTGGAAACCATCATACCTATGATACCTTGTTTAAGGAAAGATTTTCTTTGGTGGGCAGCAGCACGCAACCACAACAAGGGCCTTCCCTTTTTACAACCCCATGCCACCCAGACCCTAACCACAGATGCATCAGATTATGCCTGGGGTGCACACCTGGATGGCAGGTGCATTCAGGGCCATTGGAGCCCAAATCAAATGCATCTGCACATCAAACAAAAAGTGATGCTAGCTGTTCAGCACGCTCTGACAACTTTCAGACCCCTACTGTCCCCGGGGCATCTACTGATCAAAACAGACAAAACCACAGTGATGTGGTATATCAAAAAGCAGGGAGGAACTCGCTCCTATCCCCTCTGCAGGCTAGCCATGACCCTTTGGCACATAGCTTCAGACATGTAAATTTACCTGCTAGCACAATACCTGCCAGGCTCACAAAAATCTCTAGCGGACAACTTAAGCAGAAAACTCCTAGACCCACATGAGTGGCACCTAGACCACAGCACCTTCAACCTTGTAACCCAGAAATGGGGCACCCCAAAGGTGGACCTATTTGCCTCCTACAACAATCACCAGCTTAGCAAATTCTGCACCAGGGAACTTCATAGCAAGGCCAGGAAAGTGGATGCCCTATCCTTCCAATGGGTAAACTTCTCGATCTATGCATTTCCCCCGCTACCTCTGCTCACAAAGGTACTACCAAAAGCAATCTTGATTGCCCCAGACTGGCCACTTTTAGTTCAACGAACCGATAAAAAAACCTATGAAACATTGTTTTTGCCCCCCCCCCCCACACACACCTCTACTTAAATATACCAACTCCGAGATCGCACTACAGTGGGGAAACACATAAACTCCCTTTCCCCACTGTAGTGTGCTTCGGCACCCGTGTTCCTTAATGGTTCATTGAACTGTTCTTCGCAGAAGTGCACTTTCACGAAACCGAAAATCCACTGTTCATTTTTGAACAAGTGGATTTTCGGTGTTTTCCAGTGGACCCATATATATATATATATATATATATATATACATATATATATATATATATATATATATATATATATAGTCTATTTGTAATGTATAATTATCGACCAAGGCCAGTCTACAAGTAACTAGTACTTGCCTAGGAACAGCTTTTTATCATAATGGCTGTGCAGACCCTCTTGTTCTGCAACATAATTGGCCTTATTGGTATAAACAAAAAGGAAAGAGTATTGAATTATTTTAAGAAATGCATAGTGCAAATAACAGTGCCACGGGAGTTGCTTTTAGAAAGAAATGAGCATGTGATTTTCACAAAGATGGGATTTCAGGATGGATTTTCAGCAGGATATCTGGGACAAAGGAAAAGGGGAGTTGTTGTTGTTGGTCTTTCGGCTTTTCCCGGTTAGGGGTCTGCACAGCGGAACTCCAGTCCGCTAATGATTGGCAGTTAGTTTTTAATGGTGTCGAGTTGCCAGCCCGACACCCAACCCTCAACGAAGGCACGCCCATACACCGCATGTCTTTCGAACGCCCACTCTACCGCGGGGAGGACATGTAGACTCCACTCAGAAGACACTCCCAACTCAAGCCGAGAATCGAACGGGAGAACCTCTTGCTATGAGGCAACAACGCCACCGCTACACCACCGTGGAAATTCAAAGGAAAAGGGGATTAATTGTACTAATTGCTAGAGGAGCTCCAGTAGTGATAGAAGTGGGGGGGGAAAGACAGTGGTAGATTTGTGGTAGTAAAGGCTGTTGGCAAGGGAGGAGAATTAAGCTGGCATGTATTTGTAGTCCAGCAAAAACTGCTATTATGGAGCTTAATAGAATTTTGGGAAAATAAATATCTTTCAGCAGGGAATATTACTTTTAGGTGGAGATTAGCACTTGATTTGCAACAGCAAGGATGTATCAGGGGACCAACAAGGGAAGATATAATAGAGAGTAGATTTCTAAAAAAAATTATTAAAATATTTGGTATAGAAGAAGTGAATTCAGTAGCAGAAATTCAGACAGAATTTACGTATTACTCCCCAAGGTACAGTAACTAGATAGAAATTATTTTTCCCAGGAACATGTTCATTTAATTGAAAACTTTGACACGTCTAATTATTTCAGATCATGCACCAATAAAAAAACAATATAAAAATGTGTGGTAATAAAGTAAAAGTGAGACTCTGGCACTTTCCTTCCTTCCCATTAAAAAGAGAGGAATTTAAGGAATGGGTAGTGAAAATTATTCAGGAGTTATTGGGAAAGATAGAAATATCTTCAGAACTTAATAGCTAGTGACTGTGATTCCAACTGGCCTTGTCCATTTGTGTAATCGTTTGTGCTGCTGCTAATTGTGTCCACTCAGCAACTTTTTTCTTTACATAAGACAATAGTACAGACTTGAACTTCTTCACTCGTATGTTTCTTTTGAAGACCCATTTTATCTTACCCAGGGGTGTGGGGTATCCAGACCCTGCCATGGTAGGCAGTGGGTATTGCATGGAACTAATCCTGGAAAGCACACCGGTTCATCGCAGGATGTCCACACGCTTACTCTACCTGCACGTGCCCCTTTGAAAATTTCAGTCAATTGCTAGGTCACCTGCAAGCAAACTTCAGGGATATATGAGGAAAGTGGAGACCCCAGTGAAATCCCACATGGATGAAGAAAGATTTTGCAAATGCCACTCAAAAGACAACAAGGTCAGGAAGTGAAACTGAGGTCAAAGTGCTGTAAGGCAGTAGTGTTGACTCCTGCGGTACTATTCTGCCTGGTATATAACTACTGGTATTGAGGAAAGTTTTGGAAACAGTTTTTATTTCATGTGTAATTGTGCGTGTGTGTGTGTATTCATGTGCTTTTCTATGAATATGCGTATGCATGTATGTGGACTGTGAAAATATTAACTGTTTAATTGATGATATACTGATCCTTCTAATAAGGTTTAAGTTGGTGGAAATGCATTTAAAATGATATAGCATCCACATTGCAGTAATTTCATTTGAAGTAGAAGTCATTTCCAATATTTCTTTAGTAAAAACAGACTTGCTGTTATGTGAATGTTTTCATAACATATGAGTCAGTTATTCTGTTTGCATGTACAACAGGATACCTAAAGCAGTTAAAAACACACACACTATTTGAAGGCTTAAAAAATAGAATTAGCCTACCATGTGCTTGATGAATAACTTAGTGGAGAATAGCAGTTGCCATTGTAAATGTCACACTTAAAGAGATGTAGTTCTTGATAAATTTGACATGGGAAAATTGAAGAAACCTGTTCACAGGGAAATGTTTCCTGTTGTGATCCATTTTTCTTTTAATGTGTTTCTGATAACACATCCTGTTTCCAGCATTATTTCCAAAAAGTTATATATTTTTTTCTTTCCTACTAATTTTTAAGCTTGATTCTGATAGAATATTCCAGAAACAAGAATGGCTTTGAAAACAACTTCATGAAGTAAGATAAGCAGTTGCTGCATTTTCAGACCTTTGTATATTAATTTGACAAAATACAGTTTTAAAGTTTTCCTTTCCTTCAAGCTTTGTGATTGCGGTGTGGGGGGCAGCCTGTGCTTTGTTTTTGAAGTTTGTCGTCCTAGGTGAGCAATCACTAGTATGAACAGGCCAAACCAGAATGGAGACCTTCTGTCTAGACAGCTTAAAAAGGTTGTTTTATTTCAACATGTGATATTATCTAGCTTGTCTTTTTACATCAGTGAGTTAGATGCTTAAACTTTTTTTATATTGCTGTGCTTTGTTTTGTTTTCTCTTCCATAATTTCTCTGTCTACCTGTATTCTGCTTTTGTGGGAGTTTTGCTTTGACATTGTCCATGCCTCAGACAAAATGTATAGTTTTCTACAGACTACATATACCATCAGTTCTTAAATCTGCAAGGCACAGTTGTTTTTATGTTAGTGTCTGCAAACAATGCATATTTTATATATCATCTGGAAGACCCAATCTGGAGTTGTTTGGCTACTACAGAGGAGTCCCTAAGTAGATAAACTATATAGAAGGTTAGCAGGTACTAGCTTCAGGAAGTGATTATGTAGTAGGTTTATAGGTAAATACTAGGATATTGGCAAACAAGTAGAGTTCAGAATCAAACCCTGTACATTTTATCTTTGTGGTAAAGACCATTACCATTAAGCCAACCCTGTATGTCTTTGTTGCACAAAGGGATTGAGCCTTGCCTGCAACCCAAGTGACTGGGGTTTGTTTAGCAGCCCCAGTACTGGAGGAGCCAGGCAGAGAAGGCAAGGAATTAAGAGATGTGGTTCACTCGCTTCTCCCAGGTGGATGGAAGGTGTTGCTTACACTTGGGACCATACTGTGTAGGTGCAATTTCCAACAGCCCATGCATCAGAGTCAGAGTGGAACTGCATGAAGGAAATGCTCTTTGTGGAAAAGAGGGAAATGTCCTTCGTGGTCAGCAATTTGCACATTCCTTTGGACTATGCCATGTGTGCATAGGGACATTAGGACCAAAAAGAAAACTACACACTAATGGCTGCCTTAATGAATGCTCCTCCTAGTTAACTCATGTCATGGTAATGGGAAACAAATGGGCCAGTTGGCTGGAGTGGTCTGGTAATTGGCAAGCAATGGAGGCAAAGTGTTACAAAAAGTGACTATGAAATCCTTGAGCACCAGGATGAAATAGGATAATATAATAAACTCTGTGTCTTATAAAGAAATAATATATATAAACATTCAGTAAGTATTACTAAGAAGTTCAAGCCAACCAGTACAAAGAATAGAGCAGTAATTTTCTCTCCGCTATCTCAAATACTAAAGTCATACAATACGCAGACGACTCAAACTTTAGTCTGCTCGGCCACTAACCTCTTTGAATTTCTAATGAAGACCCAGACCGCCTTCTGAACCACCAAGACCTGGATGCACAAAAAACACCTTTCACTTAATGCAAACAAATCCAAAATATTATTATTCTCACCCTCAAACTCCATCCATTATGATAAAAGCTCCTTCCAAGTCCTAAGCCAAAACAACTATTGAAGTAATTCCCTTCACTAAATTACTCTGTGTAACAATTGACAAACACCTAAAGTTTGATACCCACATACAACAAAATATTAAAAAAAAAAAACGCCAACAACTTGGCATGCTATACAGAAGCAATCACTTCCTCTCCACTTCTACTAGGCATACACTCGCCTCTACTTACCTCCTTCACTCCCTAATGTATGGTGCTCCCTTACTAACCCAACCTATTTTCCTCCATCCCTTCCAAACTTAAAATTGCTACAACAAAATTTCTAAATTCGTCACCAAATCCAAACATTGTCCCTTCATTGTATTACCCTTCTCTCCCAAAATTGGTTAGAACTCCCTAACTATCTGGACTACCTCCAGGCTCATGTTCAACCCTACCAAATGCCCAGCTCTAACTAACATCCTACCCCCTTTCAGCCAAATAGAAGTCTCGGATCTGAACACCAAAACTTAGTCACTGTCCACAAACCTAAGCGACCTGCTAGACAACTTCTCCTCTCTTTTTCCCAAGCCAAGAAATGGAATTCTCTCCCTTCCTCCCTAAGGACGATGCAGAGCACAGACCGCTTTAAAACTCAGCTTCACTCCTACCTCTCTTCTAAATGGAAGTGTAACTGCATTCTCCCTACCTAGATCTCTTACCCTCCCATGGCATCTAAGCTTCCTACAAGTATGCTTCATCCCCAACAACTGCTAATTTCCATGTGATACTTTGCTCTATGTAAATATTGTAAGTAATTTTCTCTTGATCGTCTGAATACTTTGCTAAACTGGACTTGTATTTTGCAATCCATATGATATTTTTGTCTATGTAAACATTGTGCACATTTGTTTTCTCCTTCACTTTGATGTACATTGATACTTGTAACTTTTTCTACACATTTCTGTATCTTTTAACTGTATTTTTCGCTGTGGAGCTTTTCTCACTGGGCCCAGTGGACTTCCCTGGTAATCAAACTGGAAATAAATAAATCAAAAATAAATTCAAGAGTAAGAAGAAACCTTTGCAGAGTCAGTAGCTGCCATCTTCTGTACAATGTGGATGGGTAAAATCATGTCTGTGCATTCAGACTTGGCTGGGAAAGAATAAGCACTGAAGCATCAGTAAGATATTTGGTGTAAACAAGTGTGTTTTAAAGGTACATTATGAAAAATGTTTACAGTAGTAAATGAGATGTGTTTTTTTCTTAATTGTTAACTGCTAGTCATAAATTATTGTTACTGTCACTACAGAGGAAAAATGAAGTCAAATGCAAACTCCAGAAGCTATTTCACACCACACTGCCCAGACATTAACCACAAATGCATCAAACTATGCCTGGGGTGCACACCTGGACAGCAGGTGCATTCAGGGCCACTGGAGCACAAATCAAATTCATCTGCACATCAGCCAAAAAGAGATGCTAGCTGTTCAGCATTCAGACCCCTAGTCTGTCATGGGCCTCTACTAATCAAAACAGACAACACCACATTGATATGGTACATCAGCAAGCAGGGAGGAACCCACTATGCAGGCTAGCCATGACCCTTTGGCACACTGCTTCAGCCATGCAGATTCACCTGCTAGCACAATTCCTGCCAGGCAACCAAAACTCTCTGGCAGACAACTTAAGCAGAAATCTCCTAGACCCGCACAAGTGGCAATTAAACCACAACACCTTCAGCCTCATAACCCAGAAATGGGGTACCCCGAAGATGGACCTATGTGCCTCCGACAACAACCAACAGCTCTGCAAATTCTGCACCAGGGAACCTCACAGCAAGGCCTGGAAGTGGATGCCCTATCCTTCCAATAGGTAAACCTCTCGATCTGTGCATTTCCCCTTCTACCTCTTCTTACAAGGGTGTTACTCAAAATAAGGGGGGAAAGATCAAGGGTAATCCTAATTGCCCCAGACTGGCCACGCCAACACTGGTACCAACTACTGTGCAGTCTGTCACCGTTGCCTCCGTGGCACCTCCTTCAGATTCCAACTCTCCTGACCCAGCAGAAGGGAGAGTTCTTGCATCCACAATTGCAGACCCTGAGCCTGGCAGCCTGGCTTATTCCTTAACCTCTCCTCCAGTGGCCAGCCTAAGCAAGCAAGTCATGGATGTTATACATGAAGCCAGATGACCCAGCACTAGAAAATCCTATTCTCACAAGTGGAAAAGGTATTGTTCCTGGATCCAGAATAAAGGTTCTGAACCAGCACAGCCCTCATTATCTCTCACCCTGGATTACCCAACAGACCTGCTTCACAGGGGCCTATCCTTCTCTTCTATTAAAATTCATGCCTCTACCATCGCTGCTCATTACAGCACAGAGCCACCTCTCTTTTCACACCCCCTCTTCAAGCAGTTCCTTAGAGGGGCTAACAACTTAAGGTCAGCCAGAAGAGCCCCTACCCTTGCTTGGGACCTTAACTTTTGTATTGGAAAAGCTCATGCTACCCCCTTTGAGCCTGCAGCTTCAGCAGAGTTAAAATTCCTCTCTTGGAAAATAGCCTTGCTTTTGGCCATCACTTCGCGAGAAGAGTGTCTGAGCTACAAGCACTCATGGCTGTGGAACCCTTCATCATTTTTCATGCTGACAGGGTCTCCCTCATGAGTGACCCAACTTTCATGCCTAATGTGGTGACCAGTGTTTGGCTGTCAACCAATCTATTCATTTGCCCACCTTTTTCCCTAAACCTCAAAATAAGGGGGAAAGGATCCTGCACTCTTTAGATGTGCACAGACAGCGCAGATTCTACCTGGGTAGGACTAATCCCTTCAGGAAATCTGACCAGTTACTAGTCAGTTTTGCAGCAGGGTCAGAGGGCAAGGCCATATCAAAACAAACCATTTCCAAATGGATAGCACACTGTATCCATGTCTGTTACAAACACCACAGGAAACCACCCCCACAGGGTGTCAGAACACACTCCAATAGGGCGGCTTCCACCTCTGCAGCTTTTCTCAGAGGGGTCCCTACCAGGGACATCCTAGAGGCTGCAACATGGAGTTCTGTTTATACCTTCACCAAGCATTACCATCTGGCTATTTTTTCCAAATCCAAGGCAGGCTTTGCAACTGCAGTCCTGAAGGGCGTACTAGCCAGCCCCCAACTCTTCTTGACTTCCACCACCCGTTTCTTCATCTTTGGGAATCAACCCAAGTGTGATGACTGCAACAGTGAAACACAAATAACATAGTACAGTTGTGTACACTTACCATAAATGTAGATGTTCGAGTGTATTCAGTGTTGCAGTCCTGGTATCCCACCCTCCATCTCCCTTGTCTATCTCTTTCTCTCTCTCTCTCTTTTCCTCATTCCTTACAGTGCTATTTGGTATTTACTTTCTACTGGTGGTGTTATTCTACCATAACCTAGCGCCCTATTTGGGGGCTCCTGACAGTTGGGGCAAGAAAAACTGATGTAATGGCGTCGGCTGCCTGTTTTTTATACCACTGACGACCTGACATCAGTCCTGGAGTGACAGCAACCGACACAGAAATACCAAGCTTCTGGTATTTGGGCCGACTGAGGGCTACCTCTGGCAGGATAACCCAAGTGCGATGACTGCAACAGTAAATACACTCGAACATCTACATTTATGGTGAGTGTACACAACTGTACTTTTTTATAATTTGCTGACTAGTTGGGTTGTGTGGTCCAGGGACCCTTTTCAGCCATAAGCCAGGTGCAATGCACTATGAAAGTTTACAAAAGCTTACAAAGAAACAATATGAGTATAGTTTACAGTAAGAAATTACAGTTTTGAACTTGTAATCAAGTGAAGAGATAACTGCAAAAGAACATACAGGAACCATATACATTCAATCTATTCAAACGAAATTTAAAATGTCATTCAGTGCAGCACTTAGCATGTTATTTACGTGAATTATTCTAGTGCAAACTGATAACACCTCTGTCTACTGTCTAATAAGTCATGTAAGGATAGATGTAGGGCCAAAGGACAGAAAACCAAGTATGATGCCAGTTCGCAAAGTATGAATAAAAGCAAAGCAGAAAACTGTTTCTAGTCCTACACTGGAAAATGAGATTAGCATGTAGTTAAGAAAAAAATATGTTGCAGAGTGTTTAATGACTAGCAGGGACAAGGTTCTAGAAGAGCACCATTATCCTGTAGGAACGTCATATCAGACAGATTCAACAAATTTTGATTTAGTTTACCAAACTGATGGACACTTGCTGGCCAACAGTATGCTGTGGTTGTGCCAAATAAAAAGCAAAGCTGCAAAAAGACCAAACCTCAGAAAAAGGCAGCAAGCAAGCAGGAAACAGCCACGGGGAGTATGCCAAGATCACTATAAGGCACAAAACCACTGAAAGCAAAACAAATCCAAATCCAAGGACGAACTGCACGAAGAAAATTTATTTAACGTCTCACAGCAATCACGCTGCTGCCCATGCAACTTCCTCAGAATACAAATCAATCTGACATACCCTGGTGTTATATATACAACAATTGATGAATTATTATATTAGTTAATTGCCAATTAATTCTTAAAGCAATAAATAAAAATTCATAAACTGCTAGAACATACATATTTTAAACGTAATATAATGTATTATCTTAAATAATATAACATATATACTTGATGTGCCCTAAATTTATTTAAAACATTTTAAAAACGCAAATAAAATTAATTCCTCTGTGTCTATTCTTGAAATATAAAAAACACAGGTAAAAATTTTTTAAACATAAATTATATATAATATATATTTAATTCAATCACAATATTATACACAATTTCAGTAGAATGTTGTAAATACACCAATTCTTTTAAAATTCCTTATATTCTGTTACAACAAATCTGCCTTAAGCTTCAAGTAAGGCATGATGGAAATAAGGTCATTAAGACCCGGAGCCTTATTTGAGGCTAACAGTATCTGCCAGCATGTCTCCCTATGTGATAACCTGGCTTCCCAATGTCCTCCCCTAGGGTTTTTTGGTATTGACTCCAATACATAAAACATAAAAAAGGCAGATTGACAAACCAGTGTATGCTTGTAAAGTGCATTTGAACTGCTTTGCTTCTGTATCTCATAAAGATGTTCATATATACGTTTGTTGTCTTTCGGTCTTGCCTACATAAAATGCTGGGCAAGACCTACAGACAGCCAGGTAGACTAAACCTGCAGAATTGCAATTATGGTATTTCTGTGAATAGATCTTCCTATTTCTACTTTCCAGATATAGGTGTTCCTGATTAATGACATGTTTGCACTGTCTACAATGCCCGCAACGGAAAGTACCCTTTCTAGATTGTTTGGAAGTACTTACATAAGTATTTTGTTCTAAGAGATTTTTAATATTAAGTCCTCTTTTGTAAACGGTGCTACATGCCATGTCCTTAAGATTATTCAAATCTGTGAAGTCCAAAAAGGACTCCATTTCCTTCTGGATAATATACCTAATATGTCCTGCATCTTGGCTAAAGGCAGTAACAAATGTCAAATTAGAACTTGTAAAGTTGGAAATGGAAGGAAGTCTTTCCATGCTTGTCTCAATAGGTCCCCTACCCAATATAGGAAAAAATCTAGTACCCCTAGCTTGACTAACCTCTTCACAGACAGATTTTATTAGAGGTATAGGGTATCCCCTATCAGCAAACAGCAAACTCAGTTTTTCACATTCAATACTGAAATGTTGATCGTCCGAGGTCATACGTGAGACCCTAACAAATTGTCCCTTGACAATGGACCTTTTTTGAAATTTGGGGTGGGAGCTAGAATAATGCAAATAGCTGTTAGCAAAAGAAGGCTTTCTGTATACACAGGACCCAAAGCTATTAATATTTTTATAAAGAGTTGCATCTAGATAATTCACTTCATGAACTGAAATTTGATACGTAAATTTCAAAAATTCAGTAGTAGAATGTAAATAGTTGACAAATTCTTCTATACATTGCTTCGGTCCTGTCCAGAAAATGCAAATATCATCCAGAAATCGGGTGTAATGAATCCAAAACTTAGAATACTCGCTTTGTAAAACAAATTTATTTTCCCATATAGACAAAATCATGTCTGCATAGGTCGGAGCACAATTGGCCCCCATGGATACACCCGATGTCTGTTGGAAATATTCCCCACCAAAATGCACATAGTTGTATTTGAGAACCAGTTCCAATAAGTGCATAACTAGAACCACATCATTGTTGGTAACACTTACACATGCCCACAAAGCCTCTTCCATCCAGGCCAAGCCTATTGAAGAAGGTATGACCGAGAAAAAATCTACCACATCTATGGTAACAAACAGTAGATCAGATCTATACAAATCACTGGTAATCCCACGTAAGAATTCCCATGAATCCTTTAATAAATGTTGCTGCTGTAGGAACGTCATATCAGACAGATCAAATTTTGATTTAGTTTACCAAACTGATGGACACTTGCTGGCCAACAGTATGCTGTGGTTGTGACCAATCACCATGTTATTAAAGTATTTCACTTTATAACATATACAAGAATATAGGCAAGTCCGCTAACTTTGTTGTGGGTCCCAGGAGAGTATCTTGCGTTAAAAAAACTTACTGGCTAGCAGGACATAGATAATTAGAGCACATTTTTTTTATTGTGAAAAAGAGCAACTACAAGTGATGTACTACAGGATTCAGTGGTGAGACCAGCCCCCTTCACTGTCTTTTATAAGTGTCAGTACAGAAGTCCTGGATGGGAAAATATTCTGAATTACTGTTGATGCAGATGGTAGGTGGTAGAACAAGTTACACACACACTCTTTAGGGGAAGCAGAGCAATTACATACAAAGTCTTGTTTGCTGCAGAAAGAGATGAAAGATCATATGCCTGGGTATCCGCAACCCAAAATAAAAAACTGGGTAATGGGAGGAGAAAAATAGTAATAGCAACAGAAGTGGAAAAACACTGTTCTGTACTTACATCAAGTGAGCTTAAGATGGGAGACAGCATGAAACGATACTAAGGAAAGCAGGGGGTTCTAATATGCAAAGGGCGATAGCATTATCAGTAGGCAAAGGAAAGCTTTTCTTCCTGTCCTCAGACTTGTGGTGGGACTGCATGGGCAGTACTGTGGACAGGCACACAGACTCCACACATATCCAACCATGTGGTGGGACTGCATGCCGAGTAATGTGGAGAGATCCACAGACTCCACACATACAAAGGCATGTGCTGGGACTACATGGGAAGTACTGTGGACAGGTACACAGACTCCACAAGTACCCAAACACTATCAGGCAGAGGGCTGTGCTAAGAAGCGTAAGAAGTAGTGCAGAAATCCACACCTGAAGGCATATGGTGACAGGGAGAGATTGACTGAAGGAACTTGTAGTGCATGGTGCCCTGAATTTGTGAAAAGTACAACTTTAAGCACCTTTCTGTCTGATGTAAGAGCACCTTTCAGTGCTGGTAAACTCTAGTTTCATGCTAGAATATAGGCAGTGGCCATCACAGAGTAGCAGCAAGAAGCTAAGACTGCAAGGAAGCAGAGTAAGTTATTTGTCTATGCAGGACGGTGTGGCTTTTTGGCATCTTTTAAGGACAAGCAAGCTATTCTGAATGCCCCATTTCTGAATGATGTCCCCTTTAGAATGCTTCCCAAGATGTGGTCCGAGATCTCCAGAAGAGGATACAGTCTTTGATTGCTATGCTGGGTCTTTGACACTCTGAACTGCTTTTCTTTCTTTTTTGACCTCACCAGGATCCCAAACGTGTGTTATGCAGTGTTTCCTTTGCTTCACTGTTTAAAAAAATGCCTCTGCTTGCATAGCAGTCATAATCTACACAACCTGGCAGGATTTCCAAGTAGCAAAAAGTGTGACTGGCAGGATTGCTAGTCTGGTTTCCCAAGTGTGCTTCAGCTTGGGAAGACATCAGCATGAGAGGAGGGTTTTATATATGGTCACAGAGAGACAGATATTAGAATTGTTCAGTCCTGGCCCATAAATAACTTTGTGAAAGACCAGGTGCTTTTCATGTAGCTCCTGGAACTGGTCCAAACTTTGTGCTTCAAAAAGTAGTAGAATCTGACCCTTCAGAAAAAAAAATTCTCACCTTTTGTCCCTTCACAAAGGAAGTGAATGACTTGCATCCCATCTTTGAATTTTTTTAAAACATATTTTTATTGAAACTTTATGTACAGGAAATCCCATCCTTAACTTTAGCAACATCAGCAAACGTGATCAAATTCAGGACAGTGACTGTCTAGAGATTGGAGATCCAAATACCCTAATGAATCAGGATGGTGGTGTTAGACAGGGATTCTTTTGTCATATCATAGTCTGAATTCCAAACAGATGGTTTCTTATGTTTGCTCTGGCTCAGCTTCACTTTCTTTACATAATATTGTCATCTGTTCTGTCCTCTGTATTCAAAGCTTTTGCCAGGATTCCAACTGTTGTGCAGGACGTATTTCAGAAGGAATTCATGCTGCCTTAGGTGGGTAACTGGCATCTGTAACTTCATCAAGTAACTTTTAGTAGGAACCCTTGCTTGGGGCCTTGCATATTTTTTAGGCTGTGGGTAGATCTCTGTAAACTGGCTGAAGTCTTCTCTGATCCCAGCCTAGAGGTTAGTCTTCACTGGTACAGAACTTTACACTCTCTTTTGTCAGTCATCCCTGATTGTAGAGGACCCAGGAAGCCATAGGCCTGGCAGAATTAGTGAGATTGTACCCGAGTCAAGGCGTAGATTCTGATGTGTATCTAAGGCCTCAGGGTTTCCCCATCTTAAGTCTTTTCACATGTCTGAGGATGAGAGTCTTGCATTGGACAGTAAGATATTAATAACTTTAAAGCCATTACTCTAGTTTGGATATTTTGCTAGGATCAGATCCTTACCTCTAAGCCACAGAGTTATGAACATTTCCTGCTATAGTATAGACCATCAGTTTCTGCAGTCAGACTCATAGTAGATCATGATGGCAGCAGCTGTGTTGACGGAAGAGTGTAATTTGGCTTACCTCCTTGTCTGGAGAAAGTGGCGAGCCCAAGAAAAGGTATTTCACATAAGTTATTCTATGCTAAGCATTCTGAAAGCCCTGAAATAGGAACCGAGACCACAACCCCTTCTGCTCTGGCCGAACAACAAGGGCGTGGTGTGGTATGTAAACTAATAGGTGGCACAGGCTTGTTGGTATGTGCAGAGAAGTGCTGCGCTTCTGACAGTGGGCAGTAGTGCAAGAGTCCATCTCCGGACATGTTGGGAGAAGTTTAATGTTTTGATGGACTTCCTTCTTTGAAATGACAGTCCTTTCCTCTTATTTAGCATAAGGGGAATCCTGTCTGGTCATGGTCTTCCAGAAGTGAAGCATTCTGTAGAATCAGTCTGTTTGCCTTATAGAAGAGCATTTTGCTGCCTGCCTTTTCATGCCTTTGAGCTTGCAAAGTCACAGTATAGCCCAGTTTTTTGTAGGTGATCCAAAATTATTCCTAAACATTTTCACATAAATTACACTAGCAAGCTACGAGAGTATAGACCCTGTATACTTTAATCTACTGTACAAATGTATCACTTTTACAATGTAAATCAGTGACATCAAATCCTTACTTATAAAATGTTTAGCTGATAAGCAGAAGCATGTTTAAATTGTCACAGGTATAGCTGCTGTACTTCCTGGCCATTTGTTTATAATTCATATTTGTAACTTGTTTTCTTGTTCAAACCTCATGTCAGTCAAAAATGAAACAGAAGAGCTCCCTGAGGAATATGCTTTCAGCATAGTATTTGATTCCCCTATTCTTTCATTCACATGCACTTGCATCTGGTATAGTCACTGATAGCATCAGGTAGTACTGTAAAATAGTTTAAGTATGCAACACAGGTAAGAAAATCTGTTGATGTAGGTTCCCTGACTGCTGTTACTTTAGAATGGAGGGTTCAAGTAAAGTGACCCAAGATTCTTGCAGCGACAATTTTGCAGTCCTGCTGCGAGTCCCAGCATTTTACTGGGAATAGACCAAGCTTCACATGCATTTGTAGAATATAATTTTGTTAGTGCATTTATACTTTGGCCAATGCGTGCAGTGCAAGCTTAAATGTATTTTGCAACAGAAGCTACCCCATGACACAATTTAATAGAATCTCTAGCTGTGAAAAGAGGAAAACCTACAGTAAGGAATATAGTAGATGATAGCTTTGGATATGGAATGGACTTTGTAGCATATTTGCCAGTTACTTGTTTCTAGATGCCAAGAATATATGGTGATACACAACAGTAGAGTGAAAATGAAAGCTCTTGGTCTGGATGTTTGGCAGAGGATGCTTTTCCAGAAATCCATTTTTTAGTTCATAACCATCCTGTACCTTCACCAGTTTTTCAAGCAGAAAGTGAGGTGGTGGCCAGCCACAATGGAAGGGCAGGTAAGAGTCCTCTTCAGAATGGAGCACAATGCAAGAAATAAAGTAATAGAGAGGCATGCCTTTTCAGCTTGGTTAGGTAGGGCAAGGGGGCTTTGATGGTGATTTTGCTTTACCTGACTTGGAAAGGAAGAGTCTTGCTTTACACTCCTAGCCATTAATCTGCACCTCATTACAAAAGTCAGTGAAAATAGACTGGAGCTTATACTTGTTGCCTTGTGGTTGCTAAAAGGGGCATATTTTCACTCTTAAGTTTCTGGCTGTACTGAAACTATCCATGTGAAAGCCAAACAAATACCTGTTTGCTGGAGTGACAACCAGCTCACCTTCAGGCTTTGGCTACTCCTTTAAAAACCCTCTGCTTCTGCCAAATATTCTCTTTTGGATGTACAAGCAAACATTCTACTGAGCTATGTATGGTGAAAGAGATTTTTCTTAATGGAGAAGTATCCAGTGCTGCTTAATCTGGTTAGTTTCTAAGAGGCCTGACCTGTCTTAATTGTTCTGTGGTCAGAATGCATGTTTGGTATCTCTGCATTTCACGACTTTGTGAAGGATAGAACTGTGACCCAGCACCTGCTGGTTAAACAGCTCTTGAGGTTCATCACAGTATTGCAGCCTATGAATTATGTTCATGTACTTTCAAGTCTTTGTTTAATCCTATTTCTGCGTGTGACAATTGTTGTTCTGTGTGATTTTTATCGTTTGTATTAAAGCATGACATTGTACAATTTTTGTGTGAGCTATTCTCCCTGGGTCTACTCTGAAAAGGATTTTTTGCCCAGTTGGATTTTCCAGGTCAACAAATGAAAGTTAAATAAATTTCGAAGAATCCCACTTTCCTTGTGACTTGGACTTCATGTGTAGTTGGCAGACTTGTCCATCCTTTTTTCAGGTTTGATGGCTTTGAAGTACAGCTTTTGGAAGACATTGTTTTGGTGATCATCATCCCACACAAATGCTTGACTAACCCTGTGGTGCACATTAAAAATATGAAGGATTCCCCCACCGGACATTTCTCCCCCAAAGTAAAATATAAGAATGGATGGACTAGTTTATGAACAAGTCAAACAACTTAAGTAGGAAGCAGACAGTCCTAAGACATGTCCAAACTTTATAAAAGACCAGCTAGGGTTCCTTGTAGATTAATGCCTTAATCATATATGTAATACTATGTTGTTGTGT
>NC_056732.1:1118861846-1118951605 GCF_019279795.1 Protopterus annectens | reverse complement strand
TTTTTCACATTTTGCTTATTTTTGGCCTTAGCTATACAATAATTGTGACCATGTACATGTTATATGCATGTATCTCATTACTCTTCTTATGACTTACATTTGTTGTACCATGATACCACAGGGAAAAAAATATTCCTTCATCCAGTCAGATATGGTCAGCTAGACCATCACATGTCTGCTATGGTAGCCTATAGATTGAACCCTGCCAAGCATTCAGCACATAGCCAACTTCCCAAATCTGTAACGCCCTCTCACACAGTCACTCTGGCTGCCTATAAGCTAATCCCTTTTGGAGGAATGTATAAATGTAGCCAGAGTGACTAAAATATTGCAGTACCTTCTTGCCTTCTCTTATAGATGCATTTCTGAGACTTTTTCAGTGCAGCAGTAGTCCGAGGTTTTCTCTCAAACAGCATCTTGGGGACCCCTTCCACACAGGCACATTATATTTTTAATATTTTTTCGTGTTTTAGCATTTCTAGTGGAAAATAGCAGCATGTCAGTTTAAGTATACTGGCTTTTAAGCTACATTGGTAGATGTTCCTGGGAAGGGTTGGGGGTTGGCAGTTGGCAAAGCTTGGGGATTAGCATTATGGTTAATGTGTTTATATCACAGACATAAGGTGCAGAGTTTGGTTCTCACCTCTGAGGGAAATTGGCAAGGCATAAAATGGCCAACAAGGGCAGCTACATAGTACTTGCCTGTGAACTGTTACTGTCTCTTTAGGGATTGTCTTTTACGATTTGACTGTCATTTGATGCCCTAGAGCTTCATCAAAATGTATTTCTTGCTTTTAAAGTGTTTTTGGAAAGTCATAAAATATTTTTCCAGGAGAATAACAAGATTATATGCGA
Organism: Protopterus annectens; assembly: GCF_019279795.1. NCBI lineage: Eukaryota > Metazoa > Chordata > Ceratodontiformes > Protopteridae > Protopterus > Protopterus annectens. Next base: position 1,118,950,750 of record NC_056732.1, on the reverse strand, counting down.
ATGCTTCTGCTTACATTTGGTTTCTTTGTTTTATGCTATTTTACAGAGCAGCTGCTTTATTAAATTGTGCCTATCTTTTGACAGGGAATTCTTCTGAGTCGCTCGTGTTACTTTGTTGTAGGGAAAATTTGATTCCATTAGATGGCTGACTGCAGGTTCCTCAGACCACTTACCTATTTCTTCCATGTCCTGTGGTGTAGCCTTACCAGCCACTACAGTTGTTATCCTTCCTAGGAGTTTTACAGTCAGTCAGCTCTGGGTGCTCTATGCCTTCTAATACTGCTGTTCCTATTTCTAAGGAAGAGGATGATTTTTCTGATGAATCTGTTGATAGAGATGGGGGTATGTCCTTCCTTGTCACTGTTGCAGTATTGTTTACACTTGTGATATCCTGCCAAAGATAGCTAAACATCTAGCCAGCATACCAAAGCCTTTACATCTTCCGGGTGCTGTACATCAGACATATGTCCTACTTGCAAGGCGTAATGTATATATGTAATGTACAATTGCCTAATCCTTAGAACTTCTTTGCTGCCAGTCTGAATGATACATTTTAATTCAGTCTGTAAGATGTTCACAGAGTTGGTTCCACTACTGGCCCTTCTACAGACAAATGCCCTAACGATCAATCCCAAATTATCAAAAGCCAAAACAATGAAAAAACAAAACTGATATGATGTCCTTCAAGGATGCATCTGCAGTCATAACATATGGGTTGTCCTGCCTCAGGCAGCCCTTCGGTTGGCCGGATTCCAAAGTCTGGGTCTGGCCTCGGCTGATCTCGCACTTTCCCCGACGTCAGAGCGTCTGGGGTATAAAAGCATCAGCCAACACCATTTTCCCCAGTCTTTCTTGCCACGCGGTGCCCGAAGCAGAAGCTGTTCGCAAGTGCCGGTCGGTCAGATCCAGAGATTTCAGCTACCGAAGACCTCAAAAGCTAAGTACCCCGTTGGGGACTCTTTCTTGCCTCAGCCGATGTCAGACAAAGTAAATAATTGTTTAACTTGTGGGAAACAAATACCTCATAAGGATTTCCATTCTTACTGCCTTCCTTGCTTAGGCCCAGACCACGACGTATCGGCCTGTTTAGCCTGTGCCTCCTTCAACCGACAAACTCTTAGATCGCCGGGTCGGAGTTTGCAGAGGAATTTTTTGGAGCCGCTTATAAAATACCGTCGGAGACTCCGACTTCGCATATGGTCAAAAAACACAAGGAAAAGGACCGACACTCACAGCCCTCTGTTTCGGCTGAAACCACGGCTAGGCCTACCGTGAGTGTCTCTGTTTCGGCCGAAACCGAGTCCTCGGAGATTCCTTCTTCCAAAACCATACTTCCGACCGCCGAGGCCCGAGAGGCCCCGGCTGAGTCGGCTTCAGAACTACCTACTGAAGCCAGTGGTCAGGATTTGTCCGACACCATACCTTTGGACATTTCTACCCCTGCACGTGGGGCTGCTAGGCCCCCAGCTTCTATGTCCATTAAGGCCTTTTCTAGGGCTAAAGCTGCCAAACTTTCAAAAGCTTTGCCTGCCAAATCTGCACCCCAGAGGCCTTCCTCTAGTTCACAGATCCTCAGCCTTGCTGAGGACCTTATCTCCTTAATTAGGGGTTCACAACCTCACCCAGACAGGGCCTCTCAACCTCCTCCAGACAAAAGGCCCAGGACTGACCCCTCTGAACCCCTCTCCTCAGATGATTCCACGGATGGATCTGAGTTGACAGACCATCAGGAAGGGCCTTACTCGCCTTATGAGGATTCAGATGCAAAGGAATCTATCCCTTCGGCCTCCCCTCCTGAGGAGTTTTCCTTTGGGGAGACTTTACACTCCATGAGAGAGCACTTTCAATGGCAGGGTCAGGATTTCTCTGATTCTAGAAAAAGATTAAGGACCTTTTTGCATTTGCCTCAGCATAGGCCCTTAGCTATACCTCCTGTTCTAAATGTAATTGATGATGTGTACAGTGATGTCAGTACAGCCCCTGATGCTCTTCCTCCAGCCCCTGCCAAACCTGACAGATATTACAGGGTTCCGGATTCTCATTTCCATCAGTATAAAGCCCATTCTGCAGACCCAGAAACTATTTCTCAGGGCCCTAAAGGGGTTGCAGCCACTACTGCCAAAAACCCCCTACCCTCTGATAGAGAGTCTAGAGCTTTAGAGAGATGGGGTAAGAAGGTGTATACATCTGCAACTCTTTCTGTCAGGGCATTAAATTGTCAATTCCATATGATACAGTACCAAGAGTATTTTTTAGATGAACTGAATAAGAAACTTTCTTCTCCTGAACCCCTAGACCGTAAATCCCTTCAGGATTTGGTACATAACTCTCAACAGGTTAGTAATCATTTCCTAAAATGTGGCTATGATGCACTGGAGGCTTCATTTAGATCAGGTATGACTGGGGCAGTTATTCGTAGGCATGCGTGGCTGAAGGAGCAATCTTTGCCAGACCATGTCAAAGCTAAACTCCTCGATGCTCCAATGGAGAAACAAAATTTATTTGGCTCCCCTGCTCAGGAGATTCTGAAAAAGGTTGAAGAAAAAGCAAAATCAGTGCAAACAGTTAAATTTCCTGCAAGTTCAACCACCGAGATTCAGCAGAAACTGGCCTACAAAGAACTGGTCCTTTCCAGACTCGGATAGAGCCCAGAGAGGCAGGAACAGGCGCCCTAGAGGCAGAGGTCAATCGAAGGGCTCCTACAGAGGCCGTCAGTGGCAGCCTGCCAACCAGAGGAGTAGTGCAACAGCTACAACAACAACCACTACTACAGGACAGACTCAATGACTTGACTCTGATTCTGCCTACCAGGGATCAACTGGAAGCACCCTTGGGCGGAAAGCTGGCTTTATTCTCAAAAAACTGGCATTATATTACAAAGGATTCATGGGCATTGCAAATAATAGACAAAGGATACAGGTTTCACTTCCACACTTTGCCAAAAAGAAGCGGAATGCCAAACCTTCCACCAAATCAGAAGGCAGAGGCTTTAAAACAAATCAGCAATTTACTTCAGATGAAAGCTATAGAAAAGGTACCATGCTCAGAACAAGGCCAAGGATTTTACTCCAGACTATTCCTTGTACCAAGAAAAGAAAATCAATGGAGGCCTATTCTCGACCTGTCCGCTCTCAACACTTATCTCATTGTGCCAAAATTCAAAATGCTGACCCTACAGCAACTTCTTCCCATGTTGGGCAAGGAGTCTTGGCTGGTGACTCTAGATCTCAAGGAGGCATACCTGCACGTCCCTATCCGACCAAGTTGCAGAAGACACCTCAGATTTCTTGCAGGATCAGAGCATTATCAATTCTCAGCATTGCCTTTTGGCTTATCTACTGTGCCCAGAGTATTCACGAAATGCCTGGCATCAGTAGTTGCACATTGCAGACTACAGGGAATTCAGATTTATCCATACCTGGACGACTGCCTGATACAAGCAGACAACATGAAGAAATTGTTAAAGGACTTGGCCTATGCCATACACCTGTTACAGGCCTTGGGATACACAGTCAACATCCAAAAGTCAAGACTAGTACCATCCCAAAGGATCACCTTTTTGGGTGCAGATCTGGACACAAACACCCAAATGGCCTTTCTCACAGAAGAAAAGCGAAAACAACTTCCAGATTACTTCATGATTTTGACAAGACAAACTCAGCTTACTGCAAGGAAAATCCTGCAGGCCCTGGGTTACATGGCATCCTGCATAATTCTAATCCCACATGCCAGGTTGCATATGAGGAAATTACAATGGTACCTAAGGAGTGCATGGTCTCAACACAGTCACAGTTTAGAAAGCATGATACCAATCATTCCATGCCTTCAAAAGGAATTCCTGTGGTGGGCTCAGGCCTGCCAGTCCAACAGAGGGTTGCCTTTCAACAAACCAAAAACAAGGCAAACCATCACCACAGACGCCTTGGACCGAGGATGGGGAGCACACATGGAGGACAAATGCATCCAGGGCCTATGGCCTCAAGGACAGCTGAGCATGCACATAAACCAAAAGGAAATGCTGGCAGTGAGGCATTCAATCGAGGCATTCAAACCCTTCCACCAACAAGGACATCTGTTAATAAGGACAGACAACACCACGGTCATGTGGTACATAAACAAACAGGGGGGCACACATTCTTACACGCTATGCCGGATGGCTATGAATCTGTGGGATCTATGCCTGAATCTCAATATCCAACTACAGGCCCAATTTGTGCCAGGGAAAGAAAATGCACTGGCGGACAGCCTAAGCAGAACTACTATGGATGCACACGAATGGATGCTGCACCCAGACATCTTCAAGCTCATAACAAAGACATGGGGAATGCCGGAGATAGATCTGTTCGCCTCCCCACTCAACCATCAACTGAAGACATTCTGCTCAAGGACATACCACCCACAAGCTTGGAGGGTGGACTCTCTCTCAGCTGGAAAGCCCTAACAGTATATGCCTTCCCACCTCTCCCATTGATGCACAAGGTTCTACTGAAAATCAGGGAGGAACAGCCAAAAGTGATACTGATAGCTCCGGACTGGCCAAGGCAACACTGGTATCCACTTTTGAGAAGCATGTCTCGGGCAAAATCATGGCCTCTCCCCCTATGGCCTCTTCTTCTAACGCAGAACAATTTCAAGACCCTGCATCCCAACTTGAAAACATTGCAGCTAACTGCCTGGAAAATTCCTTAAATCCCAATCAAACTGTTTTATCTCAGAGGGTGAAGGACATTATCCTGGAGGCTCGCAGGCCTTCCACAAGGAAGACATGCTCAGCTAAATGGAAGAGATTTCTCATTTGGAGCACATCAAAGGGCACAGATGTCACAGTGGCAAACCTAGCACATATCCTAGAATATTTAGCAGAATTGTTCCACAAAGGCCTGTCCTATTCTTCCATTAAGATTCATGCTTCAGCAATTTCAGCAGAATACAATGTGGATCCACCTATCTTCTCACACCCTCTCCTCAGACAATTTCTGAGAGGGATCAAAATGTTAAACCTCCAATAAGACCCCTCTACCCGCCTGGGATCTCAACTTTGTGCTGGAAAACTAACACTACCTCCTTTGAACCAGCAGCATCAGCGGATCTACAGTTTCTATCTTGGAAAACTGCATTCCTTCTGGCAATCACTTCAGCAAGAAGAGTATCTGAGTTACAAGCATTAATGGCAGTGCAGCCTTTTCTTATTTTCCACCAGGACAGAGTGTCACTAAGAACCAATCCTACTTTTATGCCAAAGGTGGTATCTAGGGTATCCTTGAACCAAGCTATTCACTTGCCTACGTTCTTCCCAAATCCGCAGAATAAAGGGGAAAAACTTTTGCACACCCTGGATATACACAGACAACTACGCTACTACTTGGACAGAACAAAAACTAGCAGAAAATCTGACCAACTGTTTGTAGCATATGCAACTGGGGTGCAAGGAAGAGCAATTTCCAAAAATGGATAGGAAATTGCATTCGCTTTTGCTACTCCTTTCATGGAAAGACAGTTCCTGAAAATATCAGGCCTCACTCCACCAGGGCCACGGCCACCACTACAGCCTTCCTACGGGGGGTGGCTACCAAGGACATTTTAGAAGCTGCTACTTGGACCTCCGTGCATACATTTGCCAAGCATTACAATCTACCTTTATACTCTAGATCCAGAGCAGGGTTTGCAACTGCAGTCCTGCAGGGGATCTTAACTACACCATCCTTTTCTTAGTACCTCCACCCCCAGATTGGCTATGGTATTCTACCCATATGTTATGACTGCAGATGCATCCTTGAAGGACATAGTACAGTTTTGTACCTACCATAAATGTAGATGTCCGATAGGTATGCATCTGCAGTCAGGATTACCCTCCTCCTTCCCTCTGTGGTACTCTAGGTGCTTACCCCTTTTAGCTAGCTGGGGGAATCTATTATGGTGTATTTGTTTGTTTATTCATGTATATAATTTGCAAATGTTTGGAACTTTTCAGCATTTATCCAAATTTAGCCTTCCTAGAGGGCACCTGGCATCTGGGGCAAGAAAAACTGAGGAAAATGGCGTCGGCTGATGCTTTTATACCCCAGACGCTCTGACGTCGGGGAATGTGCGACATCAGCCGAGGCTAGACCCAGACTTTGGAAGCCGGCCGACCGAAGGGCTGCCTGAGGCAGGACAACCCATATGTTATGACTGCAGATGCATACCTATTGGACATCTACATTTATGGTAGGTACAAAACTGTACTTTTTTTGCACCACCCCAGGTGAGGCCTGGGCATCCCACACCTCATGCTAATTAAATATACAATTTCCGAAATCTCTGTGCAGTTGGAAAGGGCAAATTCCTTGATCCCCACTGTGCACATCCTTGCATGGACATAACACTGGCAAGCAATCAAAAGACTTTCGATCACTTCTGCTGATATTAAACACGTTCAAAATTACAAATATTAAGTCATATGGACTTCTCTCAAACAAACAACTCAGAAACTTAATAAAATCCACCAAAGCCAAGTTTGAGGCTAAAATAGTTACTCAAGCCAAAGACCATTGCAAGGCATTTTTTAGTCATGTTCATAATTTCAAAAGCACAACACAGCAATGTGCTGAGTTGATCATGCAAGATGTTACCTACACTGAGGCTAAAGATATAGCAAGCCTACTGGTAGATTCATTTAGCTCTAACTTTACACCTTTGTTGCCATCCATCTGTCATTCAAGGTATACCTGAAACTGGTTTACGTCCAGCTGTCTGACAAGACCAAGTCTTAAATGTGCTATCGAAAGCTAAAAATACTGCATCAGCGGGTTCTGACAGTATGTCTGTATGCATCTTAAATAGCGTGAAGCATGATTTAGCCACACCCCTAACTACACAGTTCAATCTCAGCCTACATACAGGTTTTGTACCAGGTGAATGGAGAACAGTTGCAGTCATTCCCTTGCATAAGGGAGGACCTTCCATGGACTTGGGCAAATACAGATCCATAAGTTTGACCAGCCTCATATGCAAACTTATAGAAAGACATATTATGGAATTAAATCAATCAGGACATAGGGAACCTCCAAACACTGGACCCATCTCAGTTTGGATTACTCAAGGGCAGGTCATTCTTACTCAGCCTGGTGGATTTTTTTTGAAAAGGTCACCAAAGCAATGGATGAAGGCAAAAGAGTACACACAACGTACCCCGACCTAGCCAAAGCTTTTGACACAATTTCGCTATCAGGCATAATAGAAATGGTAAAAAAATGGAAACCACTGTCACCTTATGGATTGCCAGCTGACTCACAGAATGGACACAGATAATCAAAATAAGGGATGTTACTTCCACAAAGAGACCAGTCACCATTAAAGTTCCCCAGGGTTCTGTGCTGGAACCCCTGTTTGGTATATATTTCTCTGAAGTAAAAGCCAATATCAGATAGCTCTGGCTAAGTTTGCAGATGACTGTAAACTAGGAGCAGGCATTGAATCCCGAAATGACTTGGCCATCCTGCAGGAAGGTGCATCTTAAATAACTGGTGTCAAAGTCGTGTTCATAAACTAAATGCCAGAAAATGCATTATTGTATCCTTTGAGAAGTTTTCTACACCAGAGAACTGCCACATTGGTAATGTTCCCTTAAGAGTTTACCCAATTGTTCAGGTTTTGGGCACAAATGTGGACACTGACCTAACTTTTGACCAACATGTGTCTATTGTTGTAAGAAAGACCTTCTATTTTGTATAGCTTATAAACAAAGGGATTGTGTCTACATCTGGTGATGTCATTGCCCCCCTTTACTCAGCCCTTATTAGGCCAATTACTGAATGGCACGTTATCTGTCCAAACACATGCAACTACTGGAGCTCCCACAGAGATACCTTATTAAAAAGCTACAAGGCCTAAACAACATGCTCTACACAGACAGACTCAAAGCCCTGTCACTATACTCTGTATTCTACAGACTGCTAATAAGTGACCTGTGTCTGGCATACAAGACATCCTCCAACATATTGCTGATGGACTTACTGTACCTCAGCAAGTAAAATGCTATCAGAAGTACTCTGTTTAGGGATCTATGCAACAGCAACTGAATGATTTAGAGGGACAGGTATATTTTGAAGAGGATACCACTAACATGCACATTAAAAACAAAGTTCATCCCTGTCCATTTTCAAGTACAACTTAGATCTGTGGATGGGAAACAGAACATTTACCCCAAGACTGTCCCCTGTATTGCTAATGGACAGAGGCATCTCCTAAATGCTTTATCCCATACACAAGTCCCCTCAATTTTTCAATGGTATGATCTCACTTTTTTCTATTAGCAGTAATATACAGTTGTCAATCATGGAATGGGCAAGGCCAGTCTGTAAAAAAAAAAAAAAAAAAAAAAAAACTGGGATGGGTTATTTCAAGCACAAAAAGGGGAAGATGGCGAGGCTTAAAATGGTCCGCAAGGGTAGGTGGCGTAGTACTTGCATGTTAACAAATAGGACAGATCTATAAAGTTTCAGAAGTTCACGCACTTTATATAAAAGGCCTTCCCTGATCCTGCTGCTATTTCTGTAGCCACTGATGAACCATCTAAGTTGCTGCCTTTTTCTGTGATTTTGCCCTCTGATAAGAACAGCCATGCTGTGGATAAGTACAATGAAAAAGAAAACCTCTACTACTGTATTCTTCAGGCCTATTAATTAACAGACCTGTATGATTAGCTATGCCCTGGCTCTTCTCTTCCAACCTGGGGACATTCTGATTTACCTGGCTGAGAGGGTAAGATACCTATTTCCCTTTTCAGCTCTACTTCCCAGGTGGACAAATAATGGGATTCACCCTTAGACAACCATTATCAGCAGCTGAATTAAAGACCCTTCAGGATAAGGTGAAGTGACACAGTACTTGAAACAAATCTTTGTCTCTCCTGTTCCTAAGTTTTAGAGAAATTATCCTTGTAAGCGTTCCTTTGTTCATAGGCAGTCTAAACAGCCTTTTAGGGTCAAGAGGGCTTCTAAGAGAGTTTTTCTAGACGAGCTTTCTCAGGATGCTAAGAGTCAAAACCCTTCTTTCCCCTGACAGATCTGCTTGTATTTAACATTCAGCCACTTCTCTTCCCTCACCCAGATTCCACTGTTTTTCAGGTTGACACTTTCTTTTGCTGTTTGATAACAGATTACCACAGACGTCTGGGTACTTTCCATTATCCAACATGGTTCTTTTATGGTTTGGAAGTCCCTTCTTCCATTCTCAGGCCTTCCACAGCCTCCTCCTTGTCAGCTCCATCATTTTACTTTAGTTCTGCAAGATGTGGTGGTATATGGAGCTATCCAGCCTGTCCCACTGTCTCAGCAGGGAACAGGTTTTTATTCCTGGATGCTTCTGGTTCCCATAAAGGAATGGTCGTGGAGGACCATTCTAGACATGGCTTTTCTCAACAATTTTCTCAAGGCTTCTTCTTTCAGGATGTTGTGTCTTCAGACACTTTTTTTCTTTGTTTCTTCCTCAAGCTTTTCTGGTATCCGTGGATTTGAAGGGATACTTACCTTCACATTCCTATTCACCCTTTCTCCACATTTCTATTCACCCTTTCTTCAGGAAAATGTTATTGCCTTTTGCTCTTTCTACAGCTTAGAGGGTCTTTATCAAATGTGTGGTACTTGTGGTGGTCTTTTGCAGACTTCAGGGAATTCAGATATACCCTTATTTGGATGACCCTTTGATTCGAGCCCATCTCAGCAGCTCCTACTTCAGGGTCTACACTTCTCTATGCGTCTTCTGAGTGTGGGTTCACACACAATCTCAAAAAGTCTGTGTTGTCTCCCCTGACAGGACCAAGTGTTTTTGGGTTGCAGGATTCAGACCATTCTAATGTTGACTTGCCTTCCACCTCCGACGGTCTATTCTTTGACTTCTTATATCCAGTCTCTTCTTCCTCTTCCAGCCCTTCCTGCAAGGGAATTTTTCTTGAGCTTTGGCATACATGGCATTCACCATTTCCATAGTCCGCTTTGTCAGACTCCACATGTGGACATTTCAGTGGTACCGCAAGACTGTTTGGCTGCAGCTGTACTACCCTCTAGAGTATCTAGTTCCCCTATTATCTTGTGTCTACCTGAGCTCTGCTGGTGGATTCACCAGATTTCCATGAATCCAGGTCTGTATTTTCAGGATGTCCTTCAAGGATGCATCTGCAGTCATAACATATGGGTTGTCTGCCTCAGGCAGCCCTTCGGTCGGCCGGATTCCAAAGTCTGGGTCTGGCCTCGGCTGATGTCGCACTTTCCCCGACGTCAGAGCGTCTGGGGTATAAAAGCATCAGCCGACGCCATCTTCCTCAGTCTTTCTTGCCGCGTGGTGCCCGAAGCAGAAGCAGTTCGCAAGTGCCGGTCGGCCAGCTCCTGTGATTCAGCTACCGAAGACTTCGAAAAAGCTAAGTACCCCATTGGGGATGCTTTCTTGCCTCAGCCGATGTCAGATAAAGTAAATAATTGTTTAACTTGTGGGAAACAAATACCTCATAAGGATTTCCACTCTTACTGCCTCCCTTGCTTAGGCCCAGACCACGATGTCTCGGCCTGCTCTGCCTGTGCTTCCTTCAACCGACGAACTCTTAGACATCGGTCGGAGTTTGCAGAGGAATTCTTTGGGGCTAATTTTGCGTACAAGATGCCGTCGGAGACTCCGACTTCGCATGTGGTGAAAAAACGGAAGGACAAGGACCGACACTCACGGCCCGCGGTTTCGGCTGAAACCATGGTTAGGCCTACCGCGAGTGTCTCTGTTTCGGCTGAAACCGAGTCCTCGGTGCTTCCTTTAACCGAATCCACTCAACCAACTACCTCTGCCCCGGAGGCCCCGGCTGAGTCGGTTATTGAATTACCTGCTGAAACCGGTGTCCAGGAAATGTCCGACACCATTCCTTTAGACAAGTCTACTCCTGCACGTGGTGCAGCCAGACCCCCTGCATCCATGTCCATTAAGGCCTTTTCTAGGGCTAAAGCTGCTAAACTTGCTAAAGCTATGCCTCCCAAGATTACCTCTCAGAGACCTTCTACTGGCTCTCAGATTCTCAGCCTAGCAGAGGATCTTATCACTTTAATTAGAGGTTCTCAACCTCACCCGGACATGGGCTCTCAACCACCACCAGACAAAAGGCCCAGGGCTGAGCCCTCTGACCCCCAATCTTCAGATGAGTCTACGGATGGATCTGTGTTGTCAGACCACCAGGAGGAGGCTTATTCGGCCTCCGAGGATTCTGATGCTGAAGAATCTATTCCTTCGGCCTCCCCTCCTGAAGAGTTTCATTTGGTGAGACACTGCACTCTATGAGAGAACATTTTCAATGGCAGGGCCAGGAATTTTCTGATTCTAGAAAGAGATTAAGGACCTTTTTACATTTACCTCAGCATAGGCCTTTAGCTATACCTCCTGTTTTGAATGTTATTGATGATGTGTACTCTGATACTAGTACAGCCCCTGATTCTCTCCCTCCGGCTCCTGCCAAACCTGATAGGTACTACAGGGTCCCGGATTCTCATCTACATCTGTACAAGGCCCACTCTGCAGACCCAGAAACTATTTCCCAGGGCCCAAAAGGGGTTGCAGCTGCCACTGCTAAAAATCCTCTACCTTCTGAAAGGGAGTCTAGAGCTTTAGAGAGATGGGGAAAGAAAGTATATACTTCTGCAACTCTTTCCATGAGGGCATTAAATTGTCAATTTCATATGATTCAGTACCAAGAGTATTTGTTAGATGAATTGCATAAGAAGCTTTCCTCTTCTGAACCATTTGACCGTAAATCACTTCAGGATCTGGTACATAACTCACAGCAGGTTAGCAACCATTTTTTGCAGTGTGGTTATGATGCACTGGAAGCTTCATGTAGGTCAGCTATGACAGGGGCAGTTATCGTGAGGCATGCCTGGTTGAAGGAACAATCTTTACCAGACCATGTTAAAGCTAAGCTCCTGGATGCTCCAATGGAAAAACAAAAATTATTTGGTTCCACGGCTCAGGAGGTCTTAAAGAAGTTTGAAGAAAAGGCAAAATCTGTGCAAACAGTCAAGGACTTTCTGCAAGTACAACCACCGAGATTCAGCAGAAATTGGCCTACTAAGAATTGGTCCTTTCCGGACTCAGACAGATCCCAGAGAGGCAGGAACAGGCATGCCAGAGGTAGAGGGCAAGCTAGAGGCTCCTACAGAGGCCGTCAGTGGCAGCCTCCCAACCAGAGAGGTAGTGCAGGAACAACAGCAACAACTGCTACACCAGGACAGACTCAATGACTTTATTTTGACTCCCACCAGGGCTCAATTAGAAGCACCATTGGGCGGAAAGCTTTCTTTATTCTCAAAAAATTGGCATTACATCACAAGGGACACATGGACACTGCAAATAATAGACAAAGGATACAGGTTCCATTTCCACACATTGCCAAAAAGAAAAGGAATGCCAGACCTGCCACCAAATCAGAGGGCAGAGGCTTTGAAGCAAATCAACAAATTAATACAAATGAAAGCCATAGAAAAGGTACCTCTTTCAGAACAAGGCCAAGGATTTTATTCCAGATTATTCCTTGTTCCAAGAAAAGAAAATCAGTGGAGGCCTATTCTCGACCTGTCCACACTGAATACTTACCTCATTGTGCCAAATTCAAGATGCTGACCCTACAGCAACTTCTTCCCATGCTGGGCAAGGAGTCTTGGCTGGTGACTCTAGATCTCAAGGAGGCATACCTGCATGTCCCTATTCGACAAAGTTGCAGAAGACACCTCAGATTTCTTGCAGGATCAGAGCATTATCAATTCTCAGCATTGCCCTTTGGCTTATCTACTGCGCCCAGAGTATTCACGAAATGCCTGGCATCAGTAATTGCACACTGCAGACTTCAGGGGATTCAAATCTACCCATATCTGGACGACTGCCTTAAACAAGCGGACAACAAGGAAAATTTGTTAAAGGACTTGGACTATGCCATCCACCTATTACAGGCCTTGGGATACACAGTCAACATCCAAAAATCAAGACTTGTTCCTTCCCAAAGAATAACCTTTTTGGGTGCAGATCTAGACACAAACACCAAATGGCCTTTCTCACAGAAGAAAAACAAAAACAACTTCCGGATTACTTCAAGAATCTGACAAGACAAACTCAGCTGCCTGCAAGGAAAATTCTGCAGGCCCTGGGTTACATGGCATCCTGCATAATTCTGATTCCACAAGCCAGGCTGCATATGAGAAAATTGCAATGGTACCTAAGGAGTGTATGGATTCAGCACAGTCACAGCTTAGAAACTTTGATCCCACTCATTCCGTGCCTTCAAAAGGAATTTCTGTGGTGGGCTCAAGCCTGCCAGTCCAACAGAGGGTTGCCTTTCAACAAACCAAAAGTAAACCAAACCATCACCACGGACGCTTCAGACCGAGGTTGGGGAGCACACATGGAGGACAAATGTATCCAAGGTCTATGGTCTCAAGGACAGCTGCGCATGCACATAAACCAAAAGGAAATGCTGGCAGTGATACACGCAATCGAGGCCTTCAAACCTTTCCTTCATCAAGGCCACCTGCTAATAAGGACAGACAACACCACAGTTATGTGGTACATAAACAAGCAAGGAGGCACGCATTCCTACCCTCTATGCAGACTGGCCATGAATCTATGGGAACTTTGCTTGAAACTCAATATACAACTACAGTCCCAGTTCGTGCCAGGGAAAGACAATACACTGGCAGACAGCTTAAGCAGAACTACCATGGATGCACACGAATGGAGGCTGCACCCAGACATCTTCTTACTCATAACACAATCATGGGGAAGGCCGGAGATAGATCTGTTCGCCTCACCCCACAATCATCAACTGAAGACATTCTGCTCAAGGACATACCACCCACAAGCATGGAAGGTGGACTCTCTCTCTTTCAGCTGGAAAGCTCTAAAAGTCTATGCTTTCCCACCACTCCCATTAATGTCCAAGGTTTTACTGAAGATCAGGGCAGAACAGCCAAGAGTGATTCTGATAGCTCCAGACTGGCCAAGGCAGCACTGGTATCCACTGTTGAAGAGCATGTCACAGATGAAACCGTGGCCTCTCCCCCTATGGCCACTTCTTCTGACGCAGAACAATTTCAAGATCCTGCATCCCAACTTGAAAACCTTGCAGCTAACTGCCTGGAGAATACCATGACTCCTCCTCAGAATAGCTTATCACAGAGAGTAAAGGACATTATTATGGAAGCTCGCCAGCCTTCCACAAGGAAGGCATACTCAGCAAAATGGAAAAGATTTCTCATTTGGAACACAACAAAAGGCCTAGATGTGACAGTGATGAGCATGGCACACATACTGGAATACTTAGCAGAATTGTTCCACAATGGCCTGTCTTATTCTTCCATTAAGATACATGCCTCAGCAATTTCAGCAGAATACAATGTAGATCCACCTGTCTTCTCGCATCCTCCCTTAAGACCATTTCTGAGAGGAATCAAAAACATCAGTCCTCCAAGGAAACCACCTTTACCTACTTGGGACCTTAACTTTGTGCTGGAGAAACTAACACTTCCACCCTTTGAACCAGCAGCATCGGCGGATCTACAGTTTCTGTCTTGGAAAACTGCATTCCTTCTGGCCATAACTTCAGCAAGAAGAGTATCTGAGTTACAAGCTTTAATGGCAGTGCAGCCATTTCTTATTTTCCATCAAGACAGAGTTTCATTGAGAACCAATCCTACTTTTATGCCAAAGGTGGTATCTAGGGTATCCTTGAACCAAGCAATTCACTTGCCTACATTCTTCCCAAATCCACAAAATAAAGGGGAGAAACTTCTACACACTCTGGATATACACAGACAGTTACGCTACTATTTGGACAGAACTAAAAGTTACAGAAAGACTGACCAACTGTTTGTAGCATATGCTGCTGGGGCACAAGGAAAGCAATTTCCAAACAGACAATTTCAAAATGGATAGGAAATTGCATTCGCTTTTGTTACTCCTTTCATGGAAAGACTGTTCCTGCAAACATTAGGCCTCATTCCACGAGAGCCACAGCCACCACTACAGCCTTCCTAAGAGGGGTGGCTACCAAGGACATTTTAGAAGCTGCTACATGGAGCTCCGTGCATACATTTGCCAAGCATTACAATTTACCTTTATACTCCAGATCCAGAGCAGGTTTTGCTACAGCAGTCCTGCAGGGTATCTTAACTACACCATCCTTTTCTTAGTACCTCCACCCCCAGATTGGCTATGGTATTCTACCCATATGTTATGACTGCAGATGCATCCTTGAAGGACATAGTACAGTTTTGTACCTACCATAAATGTAGATGTCCGATAGGTATGCATCTGCAGTCAGGTTTACCCTCCCTCCTTCCCCTCTGGGGTATTCCTAGGGTGCTTACCCTTCTATTAGCTAGCTGGGGGATCTATTATGGTGTATCTGTTTGTGTGTGATATATATATATATATATATATATATATATATATATATATGTATATATTTTTGCAAATGTTTGGAATTTATTGCATTTCTCCAAATTTAGCCTTCCTAGAGGGCACCTGGCATCTGGGGCAAGAAAAACTGAGGAAGATGGCGTCGGCTGATGCTTTTATACCCCAGACGCTCTGACGTCGGGTAAAGTGCGACATCAGCCGAGGCCAGACCCAGACTTTGGAATCCGCCGATCAAGGGCTGCCTGAGGCAGGACAACCCATATGTTATGACTGCAGATGCATACCTATCGGACATCTACATTTATGGTAGGTACAAAACTGTACTTTCTTTTGGCTTGCCAGGAGCTGTATAATTTGCTTTCTTTCTACATATTTGCACCTGCTTTTTCCTTGCTGTCTTACTTAATCTTTATATCCTACCACTTAACTGTGTTGTTTCACCTGCTACTGTACCTTACTATGACTAATTTGTACACTTTCCAGCTGTATACAGTAAAAATAATGCAACTTCTAGACATGTTAACCCACATATCTTATTCTGCCTTTCCTCTTACTTGTGTATTGTCTCGTCTAATTCTAAAATTGTAAAAGATGTGCATATTTTATGTTAATTTTAAGCTTCATAAATATAACTATGTTCATTTTAAGGTTTGTATTATCTATTTAAATTTGCATGCTTCTGTATACTCCTAATATGTGCTTGTAATTTGATCTATGGAGCTTTTCTCCCCAGGCCTCTGCTTAAAATGGACATGGGTTCAGTCAGACTTTCCCGTTCAACAAGTATAAAATAAATAATAACTGTATATGGATGTTTCCGATCACGATTGGAGAGCTTCCTCCAACAACCTTAAAGTTCAGGGTCTTTGGTCCCATCAACAGCTGTCCGACTGTATCAACAACAAGGCAATGAGGGCTGTACTTCTCGCTCTTTAGGCCATTCACTCCCTTTGAGTCCAGATCCTTTAAATGTTTTTACAGACATTACCACAGGCATGTGGTACATGAACAAGCAAGGGAGTAGAAAATCTTACCTTCTTTGCAAGCTGGCTTTTCAGGCTTTGGATTTTGCAGTCTACCATCACTTGGCCTTACAGGTGGTCTGCATTTCTTCAGAGCACAGTCTGATGACAGACACTTTGTGCAGGTCCAGGGCAAATCCTGATGAGTGCATTCTTCATAGAGAGGTGTTTCTTGACATTGTGCATCATTGGGGTACTCCTCAGGTAGATCTGTGTGCCTCTGAATAGACACTTGACCCAGTTCTGTAGCAGAATATGGAGTCTTCTGGCTTAAAAAGTGGACAGCATGTCTTTTTCTTGGAGGGGGATGTTTCTGTATGCCTTTCCCACTCTTCCTCTACTGCCAAAGGTCCTGCAGAAGATCATGTGGGACACATCCAGAATTTTGCTGATGACTTCCTTCTGGTCCAGACAACACTGGTTTATCCCTTCTAGATCATGGACAGTCATCAGAAGTTACCTCACAGAATGGATTTTCTCACACAAGGCAAGAGATCTCTCATTCACCCTAACTTGTCCACCCTTCAGTTGACACTTTGGGATTTGATTCCTTTTAGGCACCAATATTCTGAGAACATGCATTGGGTTTTGCATGAGGCCAGAAAACCCACTACGAGGAAATCGTACATGCTTATAGGCAAGTACTAGGCTGCTGTCCTTGCAGGCCATTTAAAGCTTAGCCGGTTTTCTGTAGATGGGACTCAAAACCCTGTGCTTTTGTGTCTGTGATTATACCAGCTCCCAACCTAAGTAGAAGGGATTTTCTATGTAGTGTCTCAAGCATGACCTGAACCTTTTTTCTATGGAGGTTCCTACAGTCCTTCTTTATTTATGTTAGGTGTTCAGTTCTGGCTTGGCATAGTCATCTGTAAAAGTTCATTTATCAGCCATTTCCGCTGGTTTGTGTCTGAATACACCTTTGGCTTTTAGTTTTGAAGTCATACACTTTTTTTTAGATGTCCTTCATATCTGTTCTCCATAAAAGCCTATTCCTCCTCCTTGGGACCTTAATTTTGTTCTTGAGAAATTGGCCCAATCCTTTTGAGCCTCCTCCTGTTACAGAAATAGCTTGCACAAATGTATTATACTCATCCCAGGATTCTAAAGGCCAAGACTGATTCTCACTGACTAAGTCTGAATTGCTACCAGTTGAAGCTTTCTCCATTTCTGAGACTATTTTCAGAATGAGGGACATATTTGCTTGGTAAGAGACAGATGATCCCCCAGAGCTGGGCAGATGTTATGATTTACTTGAATGAAAAAGTCACTTTCTGCATCCATTTCTTCTATTTTGCGTGTTTTGGAGGATGCATTTAAAGCTGCCTGTAAGGCTCTTCCATCAGTTCCTAAAAAAGCAGATAAATTGGATAGAGTTTCATGTGCAGATTAAATTTCTCTGTTCTCCTGTTACAGTGAATCCTGCTGTAATCATTCCTATGGCTCAAGCAGCAGAAAAACACCTTTTCACCTCCAGCCCAGTTCCTAGGGATAAAAAGAGAAGAGGTGATTGGACAGACAGGGTGAGAGACATTTTTCTTCAGCCACATTAGCCTTCCGAATCCTGAAATACCAGGGTTACATGTGGAAGTTCAAAATGAAGTGTGCTTAGAAGCTTAAAAGAATTTTTCCTCTTCCTGATTCCTGAAGGTAGGTCTTATGTGACTCAGATTGTATCTAACTTGTCTCAAGTTTCTATATATACCTTAAAGATTATGCTGATACTGTTGCCATGGCTTCTGCTTCAGGTGCTCTTTTGAGGAGATTTGTTTAAGGTATGTAACCAAAATTTTTCAGATCACTTTTAGTCAGAAATTTTGAATTCTCTTGTAGAAACTGAGGTTTTATTTGAGTCTGCTGCTACTCTGGCACTACAATGGGATGACAGAGGTAAATTAATGCAGGGAGTTCCTAGAATTTTTCAGTTCCCCATATTTTACTCTTCTAAAACCTATGTCCCTTTCAAAGGACAAAATAAACATGGAACTCAGCCTAATAAGTATTAGGCATCCAGAGAAAAATGACAGGAGGGGTAACACCTCCCCCAACCCAAAAAACAAGAGAATTTCCCCAAAAAAGGTCAGTCCCCATCTTCAGAACGACTCTGCCAAAGACCTGGTTACACTTCCTTGTCTTCCTACTGATGTTCATCGTACATACAGCTGCAGTCATTACAGATGGGTTCTCCTGCCGTCAGGCGGGTCCTCGGTCGGCCGAATTCCAAAGTCTAGGTCCGGCGTCGGTTGTAGTCGCTTCTTCCCTGACGTCAGTGCGACAGGGGTATAAAAGAACCAGCCGACGCCATTTTCTTCAGTCTTTTTTGCCGCGGTGCCCGAAGCAGAAGCAGTTCGCAAGTGCCGGTCGGCCAGCTCCTGAAATTACGAAAATTTTGAATCCGAAGTCTTCTTTAAAGCTAAGTACCCCGTTGGGGAAACTTTTCTTGCCTCAGACCAATGTCAGACAAAGTTAATAATTGTATTTCTTGTGGGAAGCAAATACCGCATAAGGATTTCCATTCCCTCTGTATACCTTGTTTAGGCCCAGACCACGACGTCTCGGGCTGTCGCTTTTGTGCTACTTTCAATAAATGCACTATTAAGCGTCGGGCGGAGTTCGCCGAGCACTACTTTGGGAAAGCTTTTAACTATATAATGTCATCGGAGACTCCGACTCCTGTTTTGTCCAAAAAACGCAAGGACCGACACGCGAGATCCATGGCCTCCACCGACTACACGTGGTCCAGTTCTCAGCGAGGTGCCTACGCAGCCCCTGACTACCGACGACGCTTCTCTGGCGGTGTCCTCTGTAACCGAGGCCGCAGGTTCCTCGGCCAACACCCTGACTACAGATACCGAAGCCACTGTTAGTATTGAGCCTCATAATGTGGACAGGTCTACCTCCACCCATGGTGTCTTCAGGCCTTTCTCTTCCTTTTCCATCAAGGCCTTTACTAAGTCTAAATCAGCCATGCTATCCAAGAGACCTGCTGCACAGGGCCCATCTCCAGGTCCCATGCCTAAAAAGCAGATGCTTAAAATGGCTGAGGATTTAATTACTCTTATCTGGGGTTCCCAACCCCCACCGGACAAAAGACCCAGAGTGGAGGAAGAATCACCCTCTTCTGATCAGGGCTCCATTATTTCAGAGCATTCTGATGAGGAGGAACATTCCTACTCCCCTTTTGAAGACTCCGATGCAGAGGAGTCCCTTCCTTCTGTATCCCCCCCAGAGGATTACTCATTCGGGGAAACCTTGCATACCTTGAGGGAACACTTCCACTGGGAAGGCCAAGATTATTCAGATTCCAAGAAAAGGCTTAGGGAATTTCTTTTGCTACCTCAGCACAGGCCTCTGGCGATACCTCCTGTCTTGGACATACTTGATGATGTTTACTCGGAGGCCTGCCTTAATCCGGATTCCCTGCCTCCAGCCCCAGTCAAGCCTGATAGGTACTACAGAGTTCCTAACTCACACCAATTTCTTTACAAAAGCCATACTGCTGACCCTGAAACCATTTCTCAGGGCCCCAAGGGAATGAAGGCCTCTACTGCTAAAAATCCATTACCTTCCAAGAGAGATTCTAGATCCTTAGAAAGGTGGAGAAAAAAGGTATATACCTCTGCTACCCTAGCCATGAGGGCTTTAAACTGTCAGTTCCATATGCTTAAATATCAACAGTTTCTGTTATCACAATTGAAAAGTAAAATGACACAACCTGAACAACCAGATTTGAAGGAGTTGCAGGATATGATGCATAGTGCAGAACAAGTGGGTAAGCACACCTTACAATGTGGTTATGATGCTCTAGAGGCCTCAAGTAGAGCTGATGTTACAGGATCAGTCATACGTAGACATGTCTGGCTTAGGGAACAAGCCTTGCCTGATCATGTCAAAGCTAAATTACTAGATGCTCCTCTACAAAAAGGATGTATTATTTGGTGCTAATGCTGAGGAGGTATTAAGGAAAATGGAAGAAAAAGCTAAATCTATGCAAACTGTTAAAGATTTTCTACAGGTACAACCACCACGTTTTAGTAGAAATTGGCCTTCAAAAAATTGGTCCTTTCCAGCCACGGACAGACCCCAAAGAGGTAGATACAGGCGCCCAAGGGTCAGAGGACAATCTCAAGGATCGTATAGTGGCAGACAATGGCAAACTCCAACACCAAGAGGTGGCGAAGATAGTTCACAGCAATACAGGAAGCAAACCCAATGACTTTCCCCTTTGCATGCCAAGCAAGGCTCAAATGGCAGTACCCTTAGGAGGAAAGCTGGCATTATTTTCAAAAAATTGGCATATTGTCACAAAAGACAAATGGATCCTGGACATTATAAATAGAGGCTACAGATTTCATTTTCACACCCTTCCAAAAATGAGAGGCATGCCGAACCTGCCACACAATCAAAGGGCAGAGGCTCAAATACAAATTTCAAAGCTCATGGGCATGAAAGCTATTCAAGAGGTACCTACTCACGAACAAGGTCAAGGTTTTTATTCCAGACTATTCCTGGTGCCAAGGAAGGGAACAGATTGGAGACCCATTTTGCACTTATCCATCCTAAACACATTTCTACTCGTACCAAAATTCAAGATGCTCACTTTACAGCAGCTTCTTCCCATGCTGGGCAAGGGGTCTTGGCTGGTATCATTGGACCTCAAGGAGGCATACCTGCATGCCCCAATCAGACAAAGCTTCAGAAGATACCTCAGATTTCTTGCAGCTTCAATCCACTATCAATTCTCTGCATTGCCCTTTGGCTTATCTACTGCGCCCAGAGTATTCACGAAATGCCTGGCATCAGTAATTGCCTACTGCAGACTTCAAGGGATACAAATATACCTTTATTTGGACGACTGCCTGATCCAAGCGGACAGCAAACACATACTTCTGGAACATCTGGCTTATGTAACACGGTTATTGAATTCTCTGGGATACACAGTCAACAAAGAGAAATCCAGACTAACACCATGTCAGAAAATAATTTTCTTGGGTGCTAACTTGGACGCAAACACCCAGATGGCCTATCTTACGCCAGAGAAGCAGGGGCAACTAATTCAATACTTCAAGACACTAGCAAATTGCACCAGGCTTACTGCAAGGAAAATCCTGCAGGCTCTGGGATTCATGGCATCTTGTATTCTACTCATCCCATGTGCAAAGTTGCATATGAGGAAACTTCAATGGTACCTAAAAAACCTATGGTCTCAACACAGTCACAGTTTGGAAACAATAATACCACTAATTCCATGTTTGCAAAAGGAATTTCTATGGTGGGCTCAAGCATGCCAAACAAACACAGGTCTACCATTCTGCAAGCCTCAAGCAAATCAAGTCATCACAACAGACGCCTCCGACTACGCCTGGGGAGCACACATGACAAACCGGTACATTCAGGGCCAATGGTCCCAAAAGGAAAAGCACCTTCACATCAGTCAAAAGGAGATGCTAGCAGTAATAAATGCTATTATAGCTTTCAAGTACCTTCTGCATCCAGGTCAACTATTGATAAAGACAGACAACACCACAGTAATGTGGTACATAAACAAACAAGGAGGAACACATTCATACCCACTATGCAGGCTGGCCATGTCACTTTGGAACATGGCTCTGGAGTTGCACATCGAGCTTCAAGCACAGTACTTGCCAGGCATGGAAAACACGCTGGCAGACAACCTAAGCAGAAATATGACAGATCCACATGAATGGAAGTTGCATCCTCAAGTTTTTGCAGAGATAATCCAAGCGTGGGGAAGGCTAGACATAGATCTCTTTGCCTCCCACAAAAATCATCAATTGACAACATTCTGCTCAAGGACATTTCATCCAAAGGCCTGGAGAGTGGACGCTCTGTCTTTCAGTTGGACAGCACTGACAGTTGACGCCTTTCCACCTCTTCCTCTACTGCCCAAAGTGCTTTTAAAAGCAAGATCAGACAGACCAAAGATGATTCTGATTGCTCCAGACTGGCCAAGACAACACTGGTACCCGCTCCTGAGGAGCCTGACGCATTCTCCTCCATGGACCCTACCTCTAATGCCTCTTCTTCTGACTCAGCACAGCTACAAAACTCTTCACGGTCAGCTGAAAACACTCAATCTGGCCGCATGGAAGATTCCTTAACATCACAACAGACCCTACTCTTCAAGGAGGTGCAGGATGTAATTTTGGAGGCCAGAAGGCCGTCTACTAGAAAAGCTTACTCCGCAAAATGGAAACGGTTTTGTGCTTGGAATGAGAAAAAGGGCCAGGATCCTGGAAAACTGAATTTGCCTCAAATATTACAGTATCTAGCTGAGCTGCTAAGCAGTGGACTTTCATTCTCCTCCATCAAAATCCATGCATTAGCCATTTCTGCAGAATACAACACTGATCCACCTTTATTCTCTCACCCACTCTTAAGACAGTTCCTCAGAGGGGCTAAGAATATAAGACCTCCAAGGAAACAACCAATTCCTGCTTGGGATCTTAATTACATTCTAGAAAAGTTAACCTTGCCTCCTTTTGAGCCAGCTGCCTCAGCAGATTTGCAATACTTGTCCTGGAAAACAGCTTTCCTTCTGGCTATTACCTCAGCTCGTAGGGTCTCGGAACTACAAGCCCTCATGGCTGTGCAGCCCTTTATCATCTTCCATCAGGACAGAGTTTCCCTACGAACCAACCAGTCATTTATGCCTAAGGTGGTATCCAGGGTAGCTTTAAATCAGGCCATACACTTACCTACCTTTTACCCTAACCCTCAAAACAAAGGGGAAAGGCTGCTACATTCCTTGGACATCCACAGACAGCTGCGTTACTATTTGGACAGAACAAAGCCTTTCAGAAAATCAGAACAACTCTGTGTCCTACGCTGCAGGAGCTCAAGGGAAGCCAATTTCCAAACAGACAATTTCAAAATGGATAGGCCACTGCATACGTTTTTGTTACTCTTTTCATGGTAAATCTGTACCTGCAGGCATCAGACCCCACTCCACAAGGGCCACTGCTACCTCTGCAGCCTTCCTCAGAGGAGTTCCTACCAAAGATATTTTGGAAGCAGCCACTTGGAGTTCTGTGCATACCTTCACTAAACACTACCACCTACCTTTATACTCCAAAACTAGAGCAGGCTTTGCCACTGCAGTTTTGCAGGGCATTCTGGCTCCTCCCAGTTCCACCTAGGGCCTACCACCCCTTGCGTAGCTTTGGGATTCTACCCATCTGTAATGACTGCAGCTGTATGCACAATGAACATAGTACAGTTTTGTACCTACAATAAATGTAGATGTTCGAGTGCTAGTACAGCTGCAGTCCAGGTTTCCCTCCCTCCTTCCCCTCTTGGGACAGGCCTAGTGGCTACACCTCCTCTTACAACCTGTTTGGGGTTATTCTTTTATGATGTATTTGCTTGCAACTACTGTTTTTTTTTTTTACTATTTTGCATTGCTTTATATATATATATATATATATATATATATATATATATATATATGTATATATATATATATATAGGTATTGCCTTCCTTCTGGGGGCACCTGACATCTGGGGCAAGAAAGACTGAAGAAAATGGCGTTGGCTGGTTCTTTTATACCCCTGTCTCACTGACGTCAGGGAAGAAGCGACTACAACCTATGCCGGACCTAGACTTTGGAATTCGGCCGACCGAGAACCCGCCTGACGGCAGGAGAACCCATCTGTAATAACTGCAGCTGTATTAGCACTTGAACATCTACATTTATGGTACGTACAAAACTGTACTTTATTCCCCTTCCAATTTCAAATCCTCTCTCCCTCAGTGTTCCAGCTTGGTGTCCAGTAATTTCAAACAGATTGGTTTTAAGGGTGATTCAGCAGGGTTATAACTGGCAATGGATAGATTTTCTTCCTTCTTTCAGATTTCGCATAACCCTCAAAACTAAATAGACTTGTTTCGTCAGGTGCTCCAACACATTAGAAACAAGTGTCCTAGAACATGTTACTGCAGAACTTTTAAGAAGGGGCTTTTATTCGAGAATGTTTATGGTCCCCAAAAAGGAGAACTTGTGGAGACCAGATTTTGAACTCTCCTTCCCCAATCTCTGTGAGTAAGTTAGAAAATTCAGGATGTTAGCACTCTAATCAGTGTTAGCCCATCTCCCATATCACTCTGTTATGGTAACAGTACTCAAGGATGCTTACTATCACATTCCAGTGGCATAAATATTCAGGAGGTTCCTGAGATGTTGAGTGTCTGGGTCACACTATCAGATCTCTGCACTATCCTTTGTGCTATCTACTGTACCAAGAGTATTTACAAAGTGCACAACTCCTATGGTGGCTTACAGTAGACTGTAAAATGTCCACATATTTCAATAGACAACTTGCTTGTTTATGAAGAATCTTTGCACAGATGTCAGGCATCCTTAACAATCTGGGGTTTTAGATAAATATACAGAAATGCTGCAGTAGCGTTGTCGCCTCACAACAGTAAGACGCTGTCCGGTTCGATTCTCAGCTAGAGCGTCTTCTGTGTGGAGATATGCGTGAATGGGCGTACCTTCGTTGAAGGTTGTGCATCAGGGCTGGTAACTCTGCACGTAAAAATCAACTACCAATCATTAGCGGACCGGAGTTCCGCTGTGGCGACCCCTAACCGGGAAAAGCCGAAAGACACAGCAACAACATACATAAATCCTGTCTGTCATCGTTACAGGATTGTGTTTTAGGGTGTCTTATAGACACTTTCAGGCAAAAAAGCCTTTTTACCTTAAGACAACGTAGAAACTTATCAGAAAGTGTTCATGAACGTTTCTCATCTGACCCAGACTTCAGCAAGAGAATTCCTCAGAATTTAAGCCCTTTTTAGCTTCTGTGATCCAAATGATGCCACTTGCCAGGCTGCACATAAGAAAGATTAAATGGTTTCTTTAAAAAAAAAAAATGTAGACCTAGGATCTTCACTCCCTAGATTTTCAAATCCCAGTGCTGGGATTTGTAAAGCTAAAACTAAAGTGGTGGAAGGGTCAGATGGGTTCACAGGTTCGCAGTCCAGGACACACTCTTCTACTCCATAGCAGTTGGGCTTAACAGACACCTCAGATTTCACTTGGTGTGCATCTCTGAGGGAGTAAAAGTGCAAGGTTTGTGAAACAATTCAGATATACAAAAAGCACATTAATGTCAAATTAATGCTGGCTGTGATTCAAGCCGTAAATGTCTTGCATTATGTTTGGCAACCAGGACTCGTCTGGTGTTTACAGGCAACATCACGGTGATTTGGTACTTAAACAAGGGGATAAAAAGTCTTACAAACTATGTTGCTTGGCAGTGATGGCTTGGGAATTAGTTCTTCAACACTCCCTAAATATTTGTGGGTCTTGCATACCATTAAATCAAAACATAGTGGCAGACCAACTCATCAGATCTTGGACAGACCCTCGCAAGTGGAAACTCAATCCAGGGGTATTCCAGGAATTGATCCATTTGTGAGTAACGCCTAAAGTAGATATGTTCACCACCTTTCAAAACAGACCACTAGACAAATTGCTGCTACATAAATCTTTACAAACAAGCTTGGAGAACAGATGCTGTACAATTCCCCTGGTATGCTTTTCTACCCTCTCCACTGATTTTCAAGGTACTTCTGAAGATTCAGAAAGATTTACCAAAAATCATTGTGGTGACTCCATCTCAGGCAAAATTGTTTCTCCCTTCTTATGGAATTGGCCAAGGGTGACTACCTCAATCTTCCTCACAGACTGAACAAGAGGAATTTGATAAAGTATAACATCAAGCAACTGTATCTAACTACTTGGATAATTCAATTTAGATACTTTTTGGGCACATTTTTCTCAAGGAAGTGCAGTAGAGATACTAAAGGAGGTGAGACAACTTTTTACTAGAAAGTCATAGGTTGGCAAATGGAAAAGATTTTCTTGTTGGTGGCTAGCCAATAACCAGGGTCCCATTAGGGAGTTTGCACCCTGAGTGCTTAAATATTTGTGAGTGTTAGTCATCTGGACTTTCGTATTCTTCTATCAGAGTGCATCTAGTGGCCATTTCAGCATATTTAGTGACTGTGTGAGAGGGGGTTAGAGCTTTGGGAAGCTGGCCAGGTGCTCTACCCTTGGCAGGATACAACCCATAGGCTACTGCAGCAGTGAAGACTTTGAACATCTGCTGTTATGGATAAAGTGCAGATTTACACAAATGTACTTTTTCTGTTCCACTTTGTTGTTAAATAAACCGTTTTAACTTGTTGCACATCCAGTTGGCTATCCAGTTCATTAGTACCAAGTTAAATTAAGAAGTTGCAGTGCCAACTTGTAATATGTGTCCTGTAGTAAGGAAGCAGTGTGCCACTCCCCCATCAAGTATAGCATTTGAAATAATGAGGCATAGTAGAATTTAAGTACCCCATCTTTCTTTAAGCACTGGAGAAATGGTTGTAAGTAGGCAGGGATTCTGTATATTTTATTACTAGGACCAGTAGTAACCGGTATTTAATAGATTACATACTGTGTTAAATACCCTTCACATAAGTAATAGATAGCTTATTCATAGGGTATTTAACATAGTAACAGGTGAAGAAATTAAATGCACAAATGAAAAACAAAACACAAGCAATATTTCCTTTACAGTCATTTGTGCTGTTGCTTCTGTACACTTGAAGGACTAAATTCTTTGGCTCGTTTTTATTTAGAATTACTTTCTAATAATAAACAGTGCAATGGAAACTATATCTAAATTAGTAGTGTTGACGTCTACAAGTAAACCTTATCCCCTCAAGTTTGCTTATCCAGTGAGACATGTGTTGATATTTTTGTTTCGGGATATGAGCTGACCTACTTCTCAGGCTACAGTTTTGTGACCAAAGAAAGGCTGAAGTATATTGTAGTGCATTTTTTATAAAGTGATGTTATGCTACCACAGGGCCAGGTTCTTTCAACAGCTGCAGGAAAAATGTATCTAGTGTGATGGGCTTTTTGTATACACCATTCATTTTCTGTTATTTTATGGACTGTTTTCCAGTTGTTTTCCCTTTGTTTTTTGAAGAAGCTGTGGTAATGCAACATTATAATGGTCCCTTTTTTGAGATTTGGTAGCAATGCTGATTTTAGATTGATAGATATAATGGTGATGATTTTAGTCTGAGCTGCAGGTTGGTAGAAGGTCATCCATGAAGTGTCATATTAATTGGGATGAGTTTAGTACAGAAGTGATCAACCAGTGTGATTAACTTTGCAGAATGTTGGCTTCTTTATCGCATTGTGTCAGATGTTAGAGCTTTGAGCTTTTGAGCTGCTTGACAACCGGTCAAGAGTTGACAGACTTGGATGAAATTGCATACGTGTAAAACAGTAATCTGACAAGAAAAAATGGACCATAGCATTGCTTCCCTTGTCAGCTATTTTCAGTGTCTTATCTTGACAGAAATTTCTTTGCAACCATCCATTTATTTTGATTAAATAGCACTCTGTTTCCCTGAGCATTCATATTTTAGAAGCTATAAAAAATTTTGTTACGCAGACGTGTGCTACAATTGATAGATATATTATGGTAGGAATGGGTAATTCATATTTCCTCCATAGTATGGGATATTCTTGGTATCGTGAGGACAGATGATGACTGACCAGACTATCCACCCCACACACCCATGAACAAAACCCAACATGGTGCGTTGTTATAAAATTGCATGATTTAAAATAGCATCATTTTGTAATGTTTAATCCTTGGAATTTCTTCCTGTTTGTACTAATACAAGAATGCAAGATGGATGTAAGACATACTTGGTATGCTTGCATGTGCCAGTCAGCGGTGTTAAGCATCTGTAGTATATGATTTGTATGCAGTCTCTGCTCTGTAACCACAGTGTAAGACCAAAGGGCAAAGAGACTTAGTAGGTGGGTTGGCTGTGTTTCAAGTACATTAAAAAAGGTGTGCATTTTGCATTTGTTATGGCTGTGAGTGGGGAATGGAAAAATCATTGGAATTACTTCTTTTTAACACCTTAATTAAATTATCACTTAAGACATAGGTATGCATACACTAACAGAAAAGAAAGCAAACCACATAAACATCGTTTTATGTTTATATGCATTATACCCCACATATGCATATAAATATATGTGTGTGTGTGTGTGTGTGTGTGTGTGTGTGTGTGTGTGTGTGTATGTATGTGTGTGTATATATATATATATATATATATATATATATATATATATATATATATATATATATATATTTCCGTTTAAAACATGAAAATACAACAAAAAACTACACATTTTAAATGAAAATAGGTGGGGGGGCTTCGCCCCCCCCCTAACTATATACATCAACTCCAGGGTCGCACAACATTGGGGAGGGGTGCAAATCCCAGGTTTTTGCCTTGAATACTGGTTGTCGACCAAATGAGCTGTCGACCAAATAAATGTCGATCAAGTGGTCTGTCGATCTTATGAAGTAGACCCGTATATGTCCAGTCTCCACTGGCTGTCTGTCTAGAAGTGGGTGATACCTCTTTAGGCTGCCCAGAGTCAACATTGTATTCCTCTGCAGTGACCCCAAGAAGGCATGCATAGAGCTTTCTTTTAGCATGTCCTCTAAACTACAGTTAATTATTTTGGGAGGGCCCTAGAGGAATTCTGCAGATTCTGGTTAATGAAGAGGTTCCAGGTACTCCTTATTTAATCCCAACAGGGTTCAGAACCTCTGAAGGTTGTTAGGGCTGATGTCCCTCCCAAGAAAAAATAGAAGACTAGACGTTCATCTTTACGTGCCAAGGACCCTCAAAGGGAATAGCAGGCGTTTACTCAGGACCAGTTTAATGCTTGCATGGCCCTGAAACCTCCCCAGGTTGTGTTTATTATTTTTATTTATTTTGCATTTGTTTACCGGGATAGTCCGACTGGACACATGTCCTTTTTCAGCAGAGGGCCAGGTAGAAGAACTACACATAGAAAAAATACAGAAGAAATAAACAGTGATACTATGCCCAAGTAATAATAAAAACAATACAATGGTAGGGTAAAATTAAACAAATTTAGGACAGATCTTTTTAAACACAACTTTAGGTATCCTCTCACAAATAGTATTCAAACAAATAATACTTCAGTGGATTATTATTTTTATGATAAGACAATGGACAACCATGGTTACATATAATATAAAAATAGGGTTTCTTTGTCTACCTCCCCCTTAGACCTTAACTCTTTCCAAAAGGCCTAGGGAACCTGATTCCATGGCTGAGGATTTGGGGACTATGAAGAGTCCTTGTCTTACTCTTGCCAGATGCCTTCTTCTTTAGCTTGTAGCTCTGATGAAGAGGAATTCATTAGCCCTCAGTCTCCTTTGAGGAGTTGCCAGAATGGGGGAATACTTGAAGTGGCATTCTTCTCAGGTGTCTGATATCCAGAAGAAGTACTACACGTTGCTTCAGGTGGACACTCCTAATCCTTCCGCAGTACCTCCTGTGTTGGCTGCTTTGTTAGGCATCTTTATAACTGCCTCTAAAACTCCTGATTCTCAGCTCTTGCTCCAAAGAAACCCGACAGGTTCTGTAAGGTTCCTGAGGATTGCTAATTCCTATGTAAGTGTCATTCTACTTATCCTGTTGTGATGTCAGTCTCCTGTGACAAGCTTTCTAAGCTTTTACCCTCTTACCACGCTTTTGTTTTTTGATAAAGATAGTAAGGCCTTTGAGAGGACTGGAAAGAAGGTCTATCAGTTAACCAGACTCGCATGACCAGATATGCTCTGGCCTAGATTGCCCAGGCTTGTCAGTTTTTTTTCTGACCTCCCTGATTCTGAAGCAAAGTCTTCTGCTGTATCCATTTTGGGTAATACCTCTGAGGTCGCTCGTCACTCGTATCAGTTGTAGCTGTCATGCTACTGACGCATCTTCTAGAGCTGCTGCCGTTGGGTCTGTCATGAGGCATTGCTCTTGGCTTTATCTCCAGTCTTTACCTGAAGACAATAAGGTCAAGATGCTGGATGCTCCTTTGAATAATAAAAATCTGTTTGGAACTGCTGCTACTACCTCTTCAAGGAAAAGGTAAAGTTTTGCAGGAACTTAAACAAGTTCCAGCTGAAAGTCTGCTTTTGTTTGCAGCAACCTTGCCAGGCCACTAAAGGCAGGAAGGGGGGTAGTAGATGAGCTCCTCCTGATAAGTCTTCTCAGGATGCTGTGGTTCAGAAGCCTCCTTTATCTTACAACCTGCTTCTCTTTGACACTTACCATCCCCAACCCTTGGACGGACTCCCTTTTCCCTTTATCTCTCCATCTGTTTTCCAAACTGGCAACTGATCAACTGAGATTCTTGGGTTTTGTCTGTCTTCTGTCAGGGTTGCTTTGTGGTGTGGCAGTCCCTCCCTTCTTTTTCAGGGAGTTCTTAGCCTACTCCAGAGAAGCTTACTCATGACTCAGAGGTTTGTAGGTCCCTGGTGGACCAGGGAACTATTCAGCATGTCCCTTCTTCCAAAGTTGGAAAATGATTTTATTCCAGAATGTTCCCAGTAACTCAAAAGGAGGGCTCTGTGAAGTCTATTCTGGATCTCTCCTTGCTCAACACCTTTCTCAAGGTTTCTTCTCTTTAGATGCTTTCTCTTCGAACCCGGTTTCCTGTGTTACTGCCCCAGGCCTTTTTGGTGTCTTTGGATATGAAGGATACTTACCTTCGTATTTTCATTCACCCTCTTTTCAGGAAGTGTTTACATTTCTTTGTTTTTTCCACTCATTTTCAGTTCTCTTCTTTGCTTTTTGGCCTCTTTACTGCCCCAAGGATATTCACAAAATGCCTTTGATTGCCTTTTGCAGGCTCCAAGTCATTCAGATTTTTCCTTATTTAGACGATCTGTTGATTGAGGCACCTTCTCCCATTTGCCTGTTACAGGCTCTGAAGTTCACCATCTCTCTCCTTCAGAGTCTGAATTTACTACCAACTTCCAGAATGTCTGTTCTGACTCCTTCTCAGGATCATGTGTATCTGGGCTGCAAGATTCAGACAGTGCCAGCGTTGGCCTCTCTTCCATCTCCAAAGGTTTTCTCCTTGACAGCCTTTCAGTCTCTTCTTCCTCTGGCTACCATTCCAGCCAGAGAGTTTTTTCATCGTGTATTCCAGGGTTTCCTTTTGCTGGACTGCATATACAGTAACGTCAGTAGTACCTCATCAGTTTAGCTTCAGCATTATTACCCCTTCGATTTCAGAGTGCCTCTCCTTGTCTCAAGCTGGAATTCGGAGATTCACCAGCTTATCTTCAACCCAGGAGTGCCTTTTCAGCCTCTTGTTCCTTCTCAAGAACTGTGAATTGACACCTCAGGCATGGTGTGGGGGGCTTTCTGTGGTCACCTGAAAAGCTCAAGGCCTCTGCCCCCAATTCAGGAATCAGACCATATCAACAGCAAAGAGATAAGAGTTCTGATTCTGCCCCTTCAGGCTTTTCACCCCATGCCCTGTCCAGACCCTTAGAACGTTACACAAACAACACCACACTGATGTAGTATGTCAACAAGCAAGGGGGCTGCAAAGTCTTATCTTCTTTTCAGGCTGGCTGTTTTATGCCTGGGATCTGGCTTTGTTATCCGCTAACTCTTTAAGCAGTGTATATTTCTTCAGAACACAGTACAGTGGCAGACTCTGTGAAGAGGTCCAGAACACAGGCTCACAAATTGATAATTCTCATAGATGTGTTTTTGGACATAGTCCATCAGTGCGGTATTCTTTTACAAGAGGCAAGAATACCTGCAACCTGAAAGTCTTGTGTCCGAACAGAAAAGATTTTCATTCTGGTGACATGCTCATATGCATATACACACATTATATGTATATAGAGACACACACACATACGTGTGTATGTATGTATAATATGCTACTGTAGCCCTTAAGGTTTACTTTTTATTTATTTATACAAGGAGTCTTCTTACAGTATTAATGCATTTTACTGTATGTAGTGTAGTTTATACAATTAGGTTGACATCTGTAGAGTATTAGTTGTTAGTTGCTTTTGTTGTATTTTATCTTTTGCTTCCTTTTTTGTACCTGTTTTATTTAAATTGCTCATAAAACATTTAAGCAAACAAAAAAGGAGATACCAAGTACCGTCTCATTGGCTGAGAGTATAGAAGAATTTTTGTCTCTGTCTCTAAATTGTTTGGGATATGGTCTGGAAGATTACTTTAAAAGCCAGCACAGTAATATCGTGACATTACTTAAAGTGAAATGTATTTTTGTTCATGGTTTATAAATTACTCCGCACTGACTTTGTACTGTGCTGTGCTGCTTATTTGCACTGTTGCTAAAGGAATAAAGCTGCTGGGAGTCGTTAACACAGCACCTCGTGTCCATTTTTTGTATTACAAAAGTACCAACGAAGCTACACCCATCACCACCTCTACTAAATGTTTTATTAGTACGAGGTTGTACAACCTCTGAAATTAATGCATTTCTCCTAGTACTAACATCTGAGGTAATGTAACCTTTTGTGACAGTAATTAAGTGGTGGGTTTGTATAACTTTCACACCCCAAACAAAACATAACTGCAGGGGCTTGCATCAGTGACAATGTGATTCTCCTTTCCTACTGTTCCATTCAGGAAATAAAAACTGGTATTTTCAGTTGTAGGCTTTTGTTGTACAGTGAGTGTAGAGAGGAAACTGTGTAGTGACAGCAGACAACTCTTACTGTCACTTTCTTTCCATGAAAAGAGGTATTCTCTTGCACACGTGAAAATAGTGTGCTGTCTTGCAGATGAATTCTTGCCACTACACTGTATAAACAAAACCTCATGTTTGAAATGTATCTTGATTTTTAAGTTTTATACACCATGTCACAGGAGTTAGGTAGTATAACTGAAAGGGTTTGATGGATGGAGGTAAAATGGTAAAGTGAGCCACAAAGTTGAGTGAGAGCATGTTCAGGGCCAGTGGCTCAGGAGGTGACATGCGTTTCTTTGATGTTGGGAAGATCATCTGTTGTTTGGATGAGTTTTCTATATTAACTGTGCAGCATAAGGGAGAAATGCCTCTCCTCAGGTGCAGTCCCCGTGATTAGATGTTAAACTGAGGTCTCCGCATGACTTGGTAGCGAAGGTGAATTGAGAAGTTTCTTTAACACTTGGCAGAAAGAGTGGTTTGGGGGGTGTCAAAAGTCTTCTGACCAAATTTCCTCTGTGTGTACAAGTACCACTTCAGATCTGCCCTGAAACTTTTCTTCATCTAGTGAGACTAACCTAGTCATTAAAGTTAAGTAAATGTAGTTAATAGCAGAGGTGCTGCTTATTAAATATTTCAGTTTTTATTCTGTGATTGGAGGGTAACTTCAGGTTTTTAGGCTGGGAAAGTGCAGTCTTTAGAGAGGAATACAGATGCTTGCATGCTGGGTGTACAAACAGCAAATAGAATTTTAGAAAAACTGCAAGAATGTGCGGTTTGATAGGGGACATCAGTAGAAACCGTGCGTGGTCAATATAATGATAGAGAAGGAAAAGGATTTGAGGGGGTCATAATAATCCATAAACTGGGCAATGTGTTAGGCCATTTGGGAAAGCCAGTAGGCTGTTGGAGTGCATAATTCAGACAATGGTTTCCATAAATACTTGGGTCATCCTGCCATTGCACATGATGTTTATTAAGACTGCTTCAGAAGTACGTAGGAAAATTAGTATGATATTGTAGAATGCAGAATAGCCAAAGTGGTGAAACAAATGGAGAGGGTAGGGTATGAGAATACATTTTTGCAGCTGAACATTTGTGTAGGGAAGAGGAATACAGATACATTTTAGCTGCAGCTTGTTATTACAGAGCAAACAGAAGGGTCTAGGTATAGGGGAAGGTCAGGGGGGTGGGATCATGAGTAAAGGTCAGAATGTGGATTATTCAGGACAGCTCAGAGGAATTCCTAGTTAAAGGAAAGTAGGGTGAGGCCCTGTAGGTACTGAGCCAGCGGTGCAGTTTAAGTCAAGGAAGGAGGTTAAAGGGGCTTGGAATAGTACAAGGAAAAGAGGGAGCAAATTGAAAATGGATGCA
This sequence comes from Protopterus annectens, assembly GCF_019279795.1. Classification (NCBI taxonomy): domain Eukaryota; kingdom Metazoa; phylum Chordata; order Ceratodontiformes; family Protopteridae; genus Protopterus; species Protopterus annectens. Next base: position 1,118,916,330 of record NC_056732.1, on the reverse strand, counting down.
ACACTTTGGTGGACACATTAGACTACTGTCATTCATTTGTTGGGATCTTTGTATATCCACATATTCACAAGGTTTAATGGTTAAAATAATAGTGTTAAATTTCTTACATCATGACCCAACTGTGATTCCATGATAGCTAATGTGTACTGTGTAGCCCTTTACAAGCAGTAACCCAGAACCACGGTCATGAGTTGCCTCTAAAGTGACTGGCATGTATGTCTATTTAATCATTTCCTTGGTAAATATTTAAGTAAAGCAGTGCAGCAGACTTAATTAAAAGCAATGTGCAACTCTAAATAATATACTGAGAGGGCAGTTGGAGTGGGTGCTGTTTTTGTTTTAGTTTTGTCATTTATTTTTGTGTTGCCCATCTGCTTTCTTTATATTAATTAAACAACAATTTCATAAGAAACTGTGGGTTACAGGTAATATCTGTTGTACTGCCTGTGAGCCCAAGTATGTAAAGTTGGTACAAGTACAGTCCGTCAGTCATAAGAAGGCCAAAGCTGTATTACAACATAGCTTCATTAGCATTGTGTGAAACACGAGTTACTGACTGAACAGAATTTTTGTTTTAAGCCTGTTTATTTAGGTGTGCTGTTTAGTGTGCACCTGTAAACCTGCAGGTATGGTTGGTATTTTTACAATGCTTGCATTTTATTTTCTTCATAACTGATATTTAAATGAAATGCAATTATGATTCCAGGTTTAGCTATTGGCGATGTCCCTGAAAAGCAGCCAATTGGGATTGTTCTGACTGTACTTGGTGTAGTCGTTCTGGATTTCTGTGCTGACGCGACTGAAGGGCCAATTCGAGCTTACCTACTTGATGTGGCTGACACAGATGAACAAGACATGGCACTCAACATTCACGCCTTCTCTGCTGGTAGGAAAGAATGAAGAAACTCAGAACTGAACATTAGCAGTAGACTAAACTCTTGTAATCAAACATTAAATTGTAATGAAACTATTATCATGGGAGACACAAATATTAATTGGTCTTCCATTCATTCCCCTACGCACCCCCTAAACATCAACCTATATAAGTACTCTCAGCTCATCAACCTCACTACCAGGCCCTCTAAAGACTTCTCCAGTGGCAGTACCCTAGACTGGATCTTGGTCTCTCACCCCCACTACTACACTGATAGTGGAACTCTTCCTGATTCCCTCAGTGACCACCTTCCCATTTTCACCAGACGTCTTCCATCTCCATTACAAGTAACTCATAATTACATCAGCACTCACTACCTAAAAAACTTCAACCCAATAACCTTCTCAGACTCCCTAAAATCAGTAAATTGGAATCCCCTAAAAACTCTACCCCTGGATAATGCTGTTGCACACTTCAATTCAACTTTCCTAAAACTGCTGGATAGTTTTGCCCCCATAAAAACCAAAAGAATAAGAAACAATACCGCCCCCTGGCTAACAAAAAAACACAATAACTGCCATGCGACTTAGAAACAAAACTGGGCACATTACCAAAGAAACAAAACTCCCACCACCCTTAATGAATTCAAAACACTTTGCAATACCATTAAAAATCTTATCACAGCAGATCGACAGAATTATTTCTCCTTACTCCAAAACAACCACAAAATCAATCCTCAAAAATTCTGGAAAGGCATCACTACCCTCCTAAAACCTGGCTCAGCAGAAAACCCAAGCCCAGACCCAAATGCACTAGATATAGATCTGGCTACCCAATTCAACTCTTTTTTCATAGACTCTGTTTCCAAACTAACCTCATCCTTCTCTAATAACACCTCACCCCCTACTTCTGCATCCCCCCTCTTGTCACCACCTTCATCTCCGGTCTCTCAACTCCCACCATTCTCCCTAAAACCCATTCCTACTTCTATCATAAGAAAACTCCTGCAAAAGCTAAAACCATGCTCCAATGCCCCTGATAACATTCCCTCATCCTTCCGCAGCATAGCTGCCGAAGCCATTGCCTTCCCCATCAGCATCCTAATCAATCGCTCTATCCAAGAAGGGCTTGTACCCAAACTCTGGAAAAGGGCTTTCATCATTCCCCTACACAAAGGAGGTAATAATAACAATATTACTAACTTTTGTCCCATCGCCATCCTCTCTCCTATATCAAAACTCCTAGAGAAATGTATCCATCTTCAACTCCTTCCCTATCTCTTAGACAGTAACTTATTAACTTCCACACAACACGGATTCAGGCCCGGTCACAGCACCATGACTGCCCTCCTTTCTTTCCTGGAAACTGTAAATAAAGCCAGAGATTCTGGCTATACTATATCTACCCTCTTTCTTGACCTCTCTAAGGCCTTTGATACTATCTCTCACAACCTTCTCCTAACTAAACTGTCTAACCTAAACCTATCCCCTTCCTCTCTCGATTGGTTCACCAGCTATCTCTCCAACAGGCAACAAGCTGTCAAGTGGAAAAAAAGCCATCTCCTCTTTCCTTAACACACCCACTGGTGTCCCCAAGGTTCCATTTTGGGTCCTCTCCTCTTCAATATATTCATAAATGATTTCTTCCACTCAATTCCTCATGCTAAACTTATTCAATATGCAGATGATTCTACAATTATCTGTGCAGCCACATACATCCCCACTCTCTTAAAACTGACTCAAGACGCCTTCTCTACCACAAAACAGTGGATGAAGGACAATCATCTAGCACTCACTGCATCAAAAGCCAAACTTATGGTATTTACCCCCTCAAAAACCAACACCATTGATAGAAAACTATTCTCCATAACTAGCCAGAGTAACACACCTCTTGAACTGGTATCTGAAACCAAACTACTAGGAGTCCAGATTGATGACCAGCTTAAATTCAATAGCCACCTACAACTAAACATAAAAACAAAACACCAAAAACTTGGCATGCTCTACTGACACAATCGATTCCTCACTATGTCTACTAAGCTCACTCGCGCTACTACATTTCTCATCCCTTCCCTCATTTATGGTTCCCCTCTCCTAACAAACCTACAATCATCTCTCAAAACAAAACTGTCATAGGTTCATAGGTTCATACTAGGCTGTCTGCCCTAGGGCATTTATAAGCCTAACCAGAGTGTGTTTGGCTTTCGCCACCCATTTTAAATTTATTTTGCTATGCCCTTTTTCGAGGTTAGTATACTGTGCCTCTGTCTAACAGTGACACAGAAGTGATACCCGGGGTAAACCTACGATCTCCCATCCACTCATCAAGATTCCTCTTGAAGAGAGTCAATGAGGGACTCTGCCTAACCTGGATTGGGATTTTATTCCAGAGTGAAGGGAGCCTCTGGGTTATGAATCTGTCCCTCCAGCATGTCCTATTTATTTCAGTGCTGAGGTTCAAGTCTCTCGAGCACGTAGCTCGATGGGATTTGGATTTTCTGAGGTGCAGCATGTCCATTAATTCCGGGTTGGACATGGTTTTATATGTCAGGCACAGATCGCCTCTGAGCAGGTGGTATGCTACTGAGTAGAGCTGGAGTTTCTTTAACCGGGCAGCATATGGCATCTGTTTGAGCCCTTTGATCCTCTTGGTGAGGTACTCTTGGGGGTCTTTCCAGTTGCTGCATGTGTCTGGTAAGGTACATCCCAAAAGGGGCACTGTACTCAATTATGGGCCTGATGAGGGATGAGTAAAGAGGCACGATGACCTCTCCTGATCTAGATGTGAATCCCTTCATGATTAGGTGGGCTATATAAAATGTTTTTCTGACCACTTTGGCCACGTGTTTGTCAAATGAGAGATCGCTATCAACTTGGGTCCCCAGGTCCCTAATTACTTCTTCTGTACTTAATGTATTACCAGCTATGTGGTAATTTGTGGGCACTTTGTTTTTGCCAAAGGGGATGACTATACACTTTTTGGCGTTTAGCTTGAGGCCATGGCTCTGGCACCAGTTGTCTGTTTCTATGAGGCCCTTTGGAGGATGCTTGTGTCGGCTGGAGAGTCGATTATGGCGCCCTGTTTGCAGTCACCTGCGAACTTGGTCAGCCACAGTCCTTCCGTGTTGGCCTGTACCTCCAAGAAATATATACTGAACAAGAGAGGTCCCAGGACTGAGCCTTGTGGGACGCTACTTGTAACTGGTTTGGAGTCTGACATGGCTCCAGCAATTCTAACCATGTGGGTTCTGTCCTTGAGCCAGTTTGCAACCCATCTAGTGACATAGGGGTTTATATTTAAGCTGGTGAGCTTATCTATAATGCCCAAGTGGGGTATTGTATCGAAGGCGTTTGCGAGGTCCAGGTAGGCTGTGTGGACCACTTTCCCCTCGTCAATGGCCTTGGTGACTGTTTCAAAGAAATCGACCAGGTTTAAGAGGCAGGATCTGCCCTTAACAAAGCCGAACTGGGTAGGATCCAGTGTCTGTAGGTCCCCAATATCTTTATTTATGAGGTTCATGATGATCCTTTCCATAGCTTTGCAGACCAAGCTAGTCAGGCTTATGGGGCGATAGTTTCCAGGATCCGTTGAGGCACCACCTTTGTTGAGAGGGTCCACTGTTGCTGTACGCCACTCTTTGGGTACATATCCTGTAGTAAGGCTGAGATTGAACAGTAGTTTTATGTTTGGGTTTAGCTCTTCTTGGAGTTCATGTAGGACGCAGCCCGGGACACCGTCTGGTCCCATTGATGCTGTGTTTTTTGCTTTGGAGAGGGCGGCTCTTACCTGAGCATCTGAGATGTCAGGGGGGCAGCACTCTGCTGGGATAGATATTTGCCCTTTTGGTGGGGGGGGGTTTGCTCTGAACCTGTCATCTAGGATGTTGGCAATGTCTGTGGGTTCGGTGTATTTTTTGTCATTTTGGACTAATTCTGAGCATATCTGGGAATTTCCACCCAGGTTCCTAACATAACTAAAGAAAGCCTTGTGATTATCCTTAGTGTCCTGTGTAATTTTTCTCTCGAAGCTGGCCTTAGACGATTTTATGAGTTTCTGTAGTTTTTTGCTAATACTGATCAGAGATGCCTTCCCTTTTTGGGATTTTGCTCTATCATGTAGTAGCTTCCTCCCTCTATTGTATAGTTTGTTTATGGCTGGGGTCCACCAGACAGGACATCTGCCTTTGGAGGATTGGGTCTTGGTTTTATTTGGGATTGCATGATCCATGCATTCCTGAAGGTGTTCATAGAATGCGTTTATAAAGGATTCTGCGGTCTGGGCCATATTTTCCACAGGCCCGGGTGCTTTGAAGGATTCCACCTTGGTTTTGAGGAGTGTGAAATTTGCTTTAGAGAAGTTTTTCACTGTGGTTTTCTGGGCAGGGGGTGGGGTCGGGATGTTGAATATCCAGTGAGATTAGTTTATGGTCTGATCTTACCAGTGAGGGATACACTTCTGGTCTGGAGCATAGAGCCCCCATGTTGGTGATGATCAGGTCCAGTATGTTTTCCCCTCTTGTGGGAGTGGTGACAAGTTGTTCCATAGCATTTGAGTTTATAAATTCTAGGAACCTTTGGGTTAGGGTGTTGGAGCTAGAGTAATGCTCCCAGTCTATGTTTGGGTAGTTGAAGTCGCCCAATATAATGGTGTTTGGAGAGACCTTCATATTTTCCATTGTTCTTAGGAAGGCCGAGTGGGGTTCCTGGGTTTGGGAGGGTGGTCTGTAGCAGGCTATAAACTGGAAGGCAGTTTTACCCACTGTTAGTTGCACATGGATAGTCTCTGATGCTTCGTGCTGTGCCACCAACCTGGAGGTGTGGGTATCTTTGACAAATATTGATACTCTCCCCCTCCTTTTGTGGTTCGGTCCAAGTTTTGGGGCCGAAAAGCATGGTATGAGGTATAACCTGGTAGTGCTGGGGTGCCCTCGGGAGCCTTGAACCAGGTTTCTGTTACTGCACAGAGATCGATGTTCTCCATGCTAAGGAGAGTTTCGAGTGCGTGCATCTTGAGGTTTAGACTTCTAGCGTTGAGTAACATTACTCTTAGTTTCTTATCCCTTGTGATACCTATGGGGGTGGGTTTGTCTTTTGAGCCTTGCCTAAAAAAGGCACTATGGGGGTAGCAAGAGCCTTTGCCAATATCCGAAAGCCCAGGGGTGACAGGTGCAAGCCGTCCCTAGCGAAGCATCGTGGCTTGTCGAGCATGTCATCCCAGGCTGACAGGCATTGGATCCCCTTTGAATGACACCAATACTTAAGCCAGTTGTTGAAATTGATCATCTTGTCTTCATATTGTGGCATCATTCTTGGTGAGGGTAAGATGCTGCTCAAGATCAGGGTCATACCGGCCTGGGCTACATGCTCAGAGAGGTCCTCTGTTTCTTTTCATGTAGTCCAGGGAGATTAGTCTCATGTCATTCACACCAGCATGGACAATGACTGAGTCATATTTGTACTTGTCTTGGAGTGACCTGAGTGCTTGTGTTATGTGGCAGATCCTAGCGCCCGAAAGGCAGCTTACCATGACCTTCTTGTTCAGCCTGGTGAGTGGGACGTCAGTGTGCCTGACGATAGTCACCTATTACAAGTGTATCAGGTGTTTTGTTTAGCCTTAAGGGCTGTGACTGTTCGGCACACTGGCTTTGTGAGCTATGTGTTGCACGTGTTTTGTTTTGGGGTAGCGGTTGCTTGGGTGTCTGCTTTGGAGGTCTCTGCTGCTTAGGCAGATTTTTATTTAGAGCCTCCGTGTATGTTTTTGTGTGTTTGTGTTTGGTTTGCTGTCGTGGTAGGTCTATGTGAGACTGGAATTGTAGTGAGTGTGGTTAGGTCTATGTGAGACTGGAATTGTAGTGAGTGTGGTTTCCTTCTCCTCCTGACTGGTTACGCCAGTACTGAGTTGAGAGAGCTTAGCCTGCAGTTTGGCTATATGGTTGCATCTCTCACATGTGTTGGAATTTGTTGGGAGGAGGAAAGGGTTGTCTGTGTACATGAGGCAGTTGTAACATTGCCTCAAGATTCCCAGATTCACCAGCTGGACCGGAGAGGAGATTGACAACTGACCTTTGGACATGCTAGAATAGTATTGGGAATTTCTTTATAATTGAAAAAAGGGCCAATGGGGAACAAGGTACTCAAGGGGAGTTTGTGAGGGTGTAGTGCTTTTAATTTTTAGTGCTGACTTAGTGAGCAAGTGCCAGGTAACTTAAATGCAATGTGTTACAGGTAACGTAAATGCAAAATGACAAACAGTAACTTTCTTTCAAGTGAAACAAGGAAATAAGTACAGTAAGCAATGCAGATATCACTAGGGATCCACAGAAGCACTGAAAAGCCGCGTTTTAGGTGGAATTAGCGTTTCAGGGAAATAACAAGCAAACAAACAAACAAGCATACAAACAAAGCTAGATTCAGCAGGCCTGGATCTAGTCTATGCTACAGCAAACAAGGTGTACCAATTTCAGTAAGAAACAGTTCAAATATGCAGGCACTATAAGCCTTTAACCAGAAATTCCCAGCTTAGAAGGGCAGAGTCCAGCCTCTCTCCCACAAGAGTGCAGACCACGAACCTTCTTAATGTAAAATAACTGGCCTGAAGCCCTAGTGCTTAAACCAGAACTAATACACTTTTAGAATAACAGACACTGAGCCCTCAATCAGCAGTTCCCAACTTAGAAGGATGTAAGCTACCTGTCCTGCCACCACAGTGCAGCCCACAAACCTTCCTAATGTAAAACAACTGGTCTAAAGCCCAAGTGCTTAAACTAAAAGGCTTAGCATAAGTTATACCAAGCAGTGATAAATACAATTGAGTACTTTTAAGATGACACAAAAGCAAAATAAAGTAGGAAGAAACACAAATACAGTAAAAGCCGATAACATTTTTTTTTTTTTTTTTTTTAAGTGGAAAGAGAGAAAGGAGTAGCAGAAACTAAGCTGATTGGCCTTCTCAAATGTTCTCCCTGTACTGGGTAGAATGAGGTAATAACACTAGACTGGGAGGAGGATCCCAGATCAAATTTACACTAGGGTTGGGCAACTGCAAAGCCACCAACTATAAAAACAGTATACCAACAGGGAGGGAGGTCTTGTTATAATAAAATTACCAAATTTGCCACTAGCCACAAATCATCTACCCATCACAGTGCATCTCTCCACAAACTTAACTGGCTAGAGCTTCCCAACTATCTCTCCTATACTCAGCTCACTTTTGCTCGCAAACTTTATCCCTCCCTCTGTCCCTCTCTCAGCTCTACCTTTAAAATGCACCTGCCACAAAGACTCCTAAGATCTAATAACCAAAACCTAATAGAGCTGTACAAACCCCTTCACTCTCCAGGACAAAACCTCCTGTCCTTTGCCCTGGCACGCCTATGGAACTCCCTTCCTCCCTCCATCCGTGTCACCACCAACCTCCCTGCTTTTAAAAAATCACTGCACTGACATCTAACATCCTCATGGGAATGCTCCTGCTCCCACCCCTCATAGCCTATTCTCTACTTCCTACAGGCAACTGTATCATATATTACCAGACACCAAATAATAAGCCAACTGTAATGACATCTTATAATTCTCTAATCCTACTATTCCACTCAAGAAACTATATATTTACTACAGCAATGCTTTGTTTTTCTACAAACTTTAACCTAAAAATTTTTATTGCACCTGCTTAAATCTTGGTTTTCTACAAAATGAAACCTAAAATTGCATTGTAACTGCTTAATCTTGTTTTGTCTTGAATCCACAAATGACTGAAATTGTAAACTGCTGTAATCTTTTTGTTACTGATGTTTTGAAGCTTTGTCTTTTACCTACAAATGATTGAAATTGTAAACTGTTGTAATCTTTTTGTAACCTTTGTTTTTTTAGCTTTTCTCCCCAGGACTCCATTGAAAACGGGTTCTTATTGGCCCAATGGACTTATCCTGGTAAACCAACTGCAAATAAATAAATAAATATACTGAGAATCCTTCTTTAGCTTTTTAATTTACATATTAAAAAGGTGTCAAACTTGTACACCCCGCGATGTAGACATTTTGGATGCATATAAGAATTTCTAAAATGTTTATTCCGTAAGCTGTATTAGGAGTAGCATTCTGTTTAATCTGCCTCCATGTCCTACTGTCTGTACTCTCAGTACATAGAATGGTGTAGTTAGTATGTCCTGGCAAGAAAACCATGAAGACAAGTCAGTGTTAGGTTAAAATGTTCCTTACATGAGCATTTAATTTCCCAAAGTTTTACAAAACAGATTTTTGTTTTGATAATTTACTTTAAAGGTGATACCCCTTGATAAAAACATTAGGCATTTCTTTACTTATGCAGAGTTATACTCATAATGATATCCATTGCATTTTATTAAATTGTATATTACTGTAAATATTTAAATTTATTTGCTTCTTAATCCTCTCTTACCAACCTTTGTGTATCCATGGGTCTTCGAAATTCTGATAGTTAAGAAGACTGCTACAGTAAATTATTATCAAAATACTTAACTGTAGTGTCTTGATCAGGTCAAGCTAAGACAGGATCAGTTGTCATTTGATAAATTGGACATTTTGTTCTTTGTGTACTTCCCAGTAATTCACTGTTGGCTGTCACTGTGCTCTGATGCAGAAATTGCTAGAACTGCAGAATAGTGCAAGAGCATTTTTTTTGATGAATAGTTGTGAGCTGTAAGAAGAGTGCTTGTAGGTGTGGGTCCATCCTCCAGAAGGGTGCTTGTAGGTGTGGGTCCATCCTCCAGAACCTGTAGATGTAAGGCCGTAAGCATTAGGACTGCATGACATTCCAGACTTTCCCGGGCCTCCGGAGACTCCTTCCTGTAATGCACCACACCAGCTTCTCTTCACCAGATCTTCATTGCTACACTAAAGCTAAGATGTCTCCTTCCCCAGGCTAAACCTCTTTTTTTTTTTTTTTTTCTTTGTTTAATTTCTCTGCAGTTTAGCAGTCTTTTGACCTTTTTTGTATGCTCTTATACATTGTCTGTCATATCTGACCCTGCAATTAGACCCAATGAGAAATAGACAGTCTTTCTCGTGTCTTTTGTATTTTTTCCTGTTATATAGAAAGGTTGGTTACTTCATTCATTTTAATAATTACTTAGGCTAGTTTGCTTTTTTGATGTTTTTTATCAAGGGAAGTTGTTTTCTTAGATTTGTGATTTTCCAATTGCTGTTCCACCGAAGAATTGGATTATTAGCCTTTTTGCACTTGCATTGCTCATTGTCCTGATTGTAATAGTTCTTGGGTCCTCTTACTCCATTTTGAATTTGGGTGATGACTCATTTCCTTTTAATCACAGGCAGAGGGTTTCACAGTTACCGCTGTAGGGAGAAGATCACACCACAGGAGAGGTATACTGCTTCTGGGAGGGTTATAACATCTAGAGGTGTGACATTTTCAGGGATCTTAATTCTGCTATCTGCAACTTAGAAAAGAAAGAGAAAGACTTCAGTAGTATTTCCCTTGTCTGCCCTGCTGTCTAATTCAGAATTGATGAAATTATTTTCAGCTTTGTGTTAATTGGTGGTAAGTTCTTATCACTGGACTCCAAGGCTTTAAACATTGCTGATGTAGAAATTGACTGCGTTATCCACTGCCAATCATGAGCAGACAGGTGATCCACTGGTGCGGCCCCTAACCGAAAGAAGAAGATTAAGAACAAAACATGTTGACATCCTTCTTCTTTGGCTGATGTCAGACATTCTGTCACTGACCCTTCAGTTAAAAAAGTTCACGTTAAGGTGATAAGACCTTTTTGCTAGCTCTCCAGTTCCCCTCTGGTTGCTCCTCAGAATATTTTCAGGCTATGTCTTGACATATATTTGTATAAGCTCTGTTGTCAAAGGTCTGTGTTGGATAGTGATGTGTAAATAATTATTCAATTCCTGATGGACTCCCCTCGTCATTGTTTTAGACTACAGGAGGTTGGTGGAGACTGTTTGTGGCACAGCAGATATTTTCCAGACTGTCATCACAGCTGTCATCTGAAACTAAACATCCTATATGTGCCTTTCACTTCGATTCCTGGCCTCAAAGTGCTTTTTCGTCTGACCATCGTTTGTGGTGCTAAAACAGAGTAGGCCAGAATCCGTGGGTTTGTCAGAATTGAGATGTCCTCCTTTGCCAGTTTCAACACCTTCAGTGTCTTTTCTGAAGTTTCATCAGTGCTGACTTCATTGTTGATCTTGCTAGAATCTGTTCCTTTTGCTGCGGCTAGGGTGCATGACCCTTGTGCCAGCACTGAGATGTCAGGCTCAATATAAATGCCAGCCTTTTGGGGGGTCACATCAGCATCAGTATTTTTGTCTGCCTGTGTCAGGAGTTTGGGGTCCCCCTTGGTGCTGATGCTGATACTGTTTAGCCTCAGCCTTGATCCAACATACCTTTGTTTGACATGCTTCATCCATACTTTCTTCATTAACTCATGGCTCTTCCTTTGTCCCAGGGTCTTCTGTTGGCCAGCCTGCTACCTAGCATTCACAGCAGGTCAGTAGGATCCAGGATGTCCACATAGTTCCTAATGTCATTTTGAGTCACCTGAGTTCTTTCTCCACTGATTCACCTCCCCTGGTATACAACAAGGCCCCTTATAAGAAGCAGTTTCTAGATTTCCCTTTGGAATCTCCCACATATAATTTAGAAGTGGACAAGGAGGACACTGATTCTCCAGCATATCCGTAGATGACATTGGATTTGAGGAAATCCTGGAGATGTAGCAGGAGAGGGATGGTCCATAGACCCAGTGTCCTTCCCTCATTGAAGTCTACAGAAGGCCTTTAAGTGTCCCCAAGCAGACTCGTATTTTGTACTTCATATTGCAGACTTGGTCTGAATAACTACTGAGACTGCATACAGTGGCCTCCATTCCAAAATGGGCTGCATCCACCAAGTGGCTGTAATTTTTGGTTGGAAATTCCTAGGCTAAATGTATTGGTGTCCACAGTGGCCGCAAGAAAGTGTGTGCCCTCCAGATAAAAGGATTTGGAGCACTTCACTGCTTAGGAAATCTCTGATGCACGTCCTTCACATTCTGTCAGTGGGTGCTTTTTGTTTGAGCCACATGGTGAAATTTTCAAGATGTATATCAAAGAAGCTGACCTCTACCTCAGAGCATTCAAGGAACAATCTTTATTCTAATGTACTACTGCGCCAGCCATTGCCAGCGTTACCCTGTATGTAGGTTTCAGTGCAGATGAAAGGTGGCTAGAGCTGCAGCTTCAAGCATTACTGTAACCTACCACATCTGGCTTGGACTTTACCGTGCCATGCTCCTGAAGAGGTTAAGGGCAGATGCAGAAAAGATGGAACAGAAGAAAACATCCCTGACTGCACTTGGCAGTAAGTTTTCCTTAATGGAGTGTAAAATAGGAGACAAGGCTGCAGATTATATCCCAAAACATTGAACTACACAACACTGATCCAACAGAATTGACATCTTGAAACTTCAACTTTAAAAAAAAAATTGGGGTGAGATGCTCTCTCTTCTTAGGTCTGCTTTTTCAACCTCTGCTTCTGTGTATGCCCTTACTAAATTTACTCAGCCTTGGAAATAATTGGAAAACTTCCTTCTCCCTAAAGTTCCATGGTTTCAGAATTAGTATAGCCCAATGTATGTGACTAAATGAGACTCAAAGTTTCTGTTCATTGGAGTCTTGGTATAATCTGCTTCTATTAAAATCTATCTTAATTCCAAAAAAAATTACTGTTTTAAATAAACAAGAAGATTAGATGCAACTCCACACAGTGTATTCTCACCTGTGCTATCCATAACTTTATCCAAGGACACTGCTCTGGTATAAAATATCCGTAGCCTGTGTCTGTATCATCCTTTCTCCTTAAGTCTCTTCATTTCCTGTCCCCCTTTTTTTTTTTTTACTACTTTCTAGTTTTCTCCTCTCACCCCCAGCTTATTTTTATTATACCCTGCTGTTCACATTCAACATTTCTTGACTTACTACCTTAATTTTTCTTTCCATCTTTTTTCATCCCCATCTTCCTCTACCCAGCCACAAACAATTTAGTGCAGCTTACCACCTCTCTTCATGACAATCTTGCATCCTCTTACTCAACCTTCCTGTCACTCTCTTATCTACTAGTTGTCTGCTGTTTCAACCTCTAACGCTTCCATTGCATGATCCAACCAGTGTGTGTGCTGATACCGTTACCTGTTTCCCTGGGGTTGCCTCTGAAGCTCGTCTTATTACCTTGCTCCTTCTGCATTTTCACCAACACGTTACTTAAACATTTTTTTTCTTCAGACCTCACTTTTAAAAGTTTGCTCTTGCAAATTACTTCTTTTCACTCCTTCTGCTTTCTTTGTTTTGATCCCCTGTTGTACTCTTAATATTAGATGCTATTCATGACTTACATTTTTATGTATTGATAGTTTCTGTTGTATTTTGTAAAAGCATGCTTATGTTTTATTGTGTGTTTTGTTTGCATTCACTCCGTTTTAAATTGCTTAACGTCATAATTTTTTCTTAAATGTTTTTATAACTTTTTGTACATGTATTTGTACTTGGATGTTTTCTCCCCGGACCTTCATTGAAAAGGGGCAACTTAAGCCAAGAAGGACAATCCTGGTAAGCAAATGCAAATAACTAACTAAAACAAATACAGTTCCATTTCAAGAAAAATTTAGAAGAAAGTTGAAAAAGAAAAAGGTTTCTGATGCTGATGAAAAGAAAAGGGTTCCCTGCTAATAATACTGTAAAAAGGCTTGTGTGATAATAAAATAAACCAGGCCTTGGGAGATGCAGAGAACCGAGTTTAGATAGGCAGGATAGTCAAAAGTATAATGGCTTAAACTACCGAAAGTATATCTAAAAGGATATAGAAGTGTAAACACAAATGGTAAGACCTGCAAAAATAAAATGAAGTTAGGCAGCTGCTAATTCACTAGTTTGGGTGGCTGATGTATATTAAAGCTGCCAGGAGGGGTTGAATTGTAGTGGAAGATGTGTTGTCTGTGGAGAGTAATGAGGGCTAGGGAGTAGAGTCTTGAATTACACTTAAGTCTTGAACCTGGCACAAAGGAAGCTAATCTGGGAAATGAGAAACATGGATTTAACCCAGCTTAATGTTTTCCAAGGAGTGGCTGTAGAATTTCTGGTATGCTAAACCTTTTAATGATGACAGATCTGAGAAAAAAAGTATTCATGCAAACTTTTGTAGCTGCCAAGTCATAAAATCTGGAAAGATGTCTGTTTTTGATAATTTGTGAAGAACTATTTAATCTTTCTTTCCCAGTCCTTTGGATGATAATGCAGTTATGTAAATTGGCATTTAATAGCCATGTAGCTGAAGCAGTAGTAGGGATCATTTGCATATATCCCATCGGCCTTCACTACAGAGGTTTAAGGTATTACACAGTGAAGAGTAGCAAACAACGACCACAGTATCCAAAAAGTTCTTTAATAAAATCTCTGACGTCTCGGCCAAAGCCTTCAAGGAGAATAAAATTGTATACAAGCATCCACATTTTATAACAAACTAGTAACTCAAACAATTAAGCAATTAATTAAGCAACACTCTCCAATTGAACTCAGCATTGAGCCCACAAGGAGACATAGTTTTATACTTTAAAATAAGCAGAGCTTCTTTTTGCAGTAACACAGTTTTAACATCCTGCTGACAATACATTATTGGCTTAACTTGTTCTAAAATAGTGGCTTTTAAACCTTCACTATTTTTGTTATGACATTCTAAAAAATGCAAAGCTACAGGGCTTTCAATATTACCATTCTTAATGTCCCTTATATGCTCTAACAATCTCAGTTTGAAGGCCCTTTTTGTTTCTCCTATGTAATACATATTACATGGACAACATAGAGCATAAATAACCCCTACTGACTTACAACAAAACTGCTTAACAGAAGTAAACTTAACATCATTAATAAATGGAAAACATGATGTGATATATTTGCAATAGGGGTTTGAAATTTATCCCCACAGTTATTAATCCCCTTCATGAACTTAAAAAAGATATGTTTGTGTTTGGCAGGAAGTTACATTTGAAACATTTCTTTAGTAACTATTCGACGTCTTTAAATTCTGCTGATACATTTGATGATAGTAGTTCTGGTGATAGTTATTTTTCTTGTTTTTCAGATGAAGCTATTAATGCATTCCATTAGGATGCAGTACATCCAGCCCGGTGTTTGCAGTGATACTTAAGAAGAACTTAGAAATGAAGAGAGAGGCCAACTGGGCATTCCCAGACTTGGAGAAAGCATATGGCAAGGTCCCAAGAAATCTAATTTTTGGCAGACCTGCCGTGATTCAGAGTCCCAGAAACATTGATAGAATTAGCTCAAGGACCCAATGACTCAAGTATGAACAGTAATTGGTCTCAGAGTGGCTCCCAGTGGGAGTGGGTGTGCAGCTGGGTTCAGCCCTGAGCCTACTACCGTTCACACTGGTGATGGACTACAGTAGCAAACAGGTCGGAGGTTAAAAATCAAAAAAGTTGCTATTTGCAGAGGATGTGCCATTACTAGCAGACTCTGATAAAGAACTTCAGCAAAGGATAGGGGAATGCAATGGAAAACTAAGGCACGTGGATGAAGCTGAGTACAGATAAGACGGTTGTAATGATAGCAAATGGGGAAAATCAGAAGAAGCTGGGAATTGAGATAAAAATGAAAATAGTGGAACAGTTTAACAGTATCAAGTAACAGCCAAGTATCTGGGAGGGGTGGTTGAGAAGATAGCAGATGGGAAGTCCGAATGAGGAGGTCAAAGATCGACTCAATGAGGGCTGCAGCCATCTGGCACAGTATGTAAGGTGTAGCATATGAAAGACAAATGACAAAGAAGATGAAAAGTAAGTTGTAGCAACAATAGAGCGACCTCTACTACTGTATGGTACAGAAACCGGACTGTAAAGGCAGAACAGTTGAAGCTAAAAGTGATAAGTGCCCGAGATGGGTGACAGGATGCATACTGTGGGACAGACGAAAAAAATGAGGACATCAGAGCAGAAGCCAGAGTAGATCCAGTTGCAGAAAAGGTCAAAGAGGACAGATAACAGTGGTTCAATCACATCTGCAGAAAAGCAGAAGACAGTTTGGTGAAGATGATTTGGCTCACTCAGGAAGAAAGCAATAGGAAATTAGGGCGTCTAGCAAAGAGGCGGATGGATTGTGTGAGAGAAGACCTGCAACAGTCCAGTATGAGTTTCAAAAAAGGCAGGAGAGTGGCACTGGATAGAGAGAGATGGTGACAGTTGACACAAGACCCCGACCCCTTGTAGAAGATGAGAAAATAGTGGTTGATGATGATATTTTTCTGCTGTTCTTCATAGTTCTTTTTCGCTCAAAATTACCTTGCTCTGAACTGGTGTTTGAATTTTTCCCTTTCTGTAGTTAAGTTTTTATATTTTAAGCAATTAACTTGTTTAATTTTTCCATAACAGCTTCCTTGATCCACTACTGAAAATGACTATTTCAGCAGGAATATGGGGAATATCAGTGTCTTTCCGTATAATCTGAGTGTGCGTTCTCAATATGAAGGTGTATTATGGCATGGTCTGATAAGGGAATTGGATCAGTTTGAATATCCTGTGTGTTCTGTGTTCTCTCTTTACATAAAATCTTTCCATTCTAGCCCTTCATAGTGTATGTAGCAATCTTGTATTCCTGTCATTCAGCTATATTAAACTATTTGTTGAGGAATTTGCCTTCTGATGCGATTAGTTTCCCTAGCCATTCGATGCATTTTGCAAGATGCGTACATTCATATCCACTCCTGGAATTGGTAGCCCTTTAATGTGACAGATATCCACATTGACCTTTTTTGATGGGGAGACTCAGCCAGCCTTGCTTGTGGTCTCCCTCTTTTCCTTCCATTTCTGACTATAGATGCCTTTAAGGAGGGCTTGTGGCTGTTGGGATGCCATTATCAGTAATACCATTCATTTCCAGTTTTTGTCAGGGAGTCTGACTATCAGCTCTGTAATGCTGTGTGCCAATAAACAGAGACGCACAAACTCCTACTGCCTGTGTAGGTAAGTTAGGTTAATTCCAAGTCTAAATGGGACATTTGTTTAGGTAAATAATTTAGTAGAATTAGAATCCTAGCTTGTCGTTAACTACATACTGAATGTTCCAGTAGGTCATGCATTCTCAGACTGTTACAGTAATAGTGAGTAAAACCTCAGACAATTAGTTATCTGAGCCTGTACTAGATATAAAAAGTAAGTACTTTAAGCCTCCCTGTGAAAAGCATGTATTATACAGTACATAAGCAGAGTATTTCTAGTCCTAGCATTGGAAATAGATTATTCATTTACTTCTGATTTGCAACCAATATATTTACTGACAGTTATCCTTTTTATTTGTTCTCCTCTCACATTAAACAGTACAGAGTATGTGATAGTTTAAACAACACATTTTCAGACTACAAGCCCAAGCTTCACTTGAGAGATTAGTCTCACAATACGAGAAACCCCGAAAGAAGGCATATTCCCTCTTGGTATCTTCTGCTTTTCTCACACTTTTTTTTTGAGAATGAGTCAAACAATAAAACCTTTTTTTAGTTTTCTTTGTGGTTTATTTCTGTAGTGTACTGCCTCTTTCATTTAGTTTAGAGAATTCTTCTCAGAGTCTGATAGAGTGGTGCTTACCTGGTTCTTGTACAAACCTTTTAACCCAAGCTACATTGACTTCCAGATTTCTTCCTTTTGTTAATCCATTTTTGTCAATTTCAAGCCAAGCCAGAATGTTCTATCATCACAAAGGCCGAAGCTTCATCTCAGTGTATGGCTTTCTGAAATGTGTCTGCAGCACATTTAGTTACCATGAGGATTACAAGGTTAAAAACTAGACAAGGGGCGAAGTGAAGGATCATAGGTTTATAGGTGTTTACTAGGCTAAAGACCACAAGGGCCTTTTTAAGCCTAGTCATGCATCCCAAATCTCTGACAAGTTCTGATACCCTTGATGAGTGTAAGCATGGGCCTGAAGAGATGAACCATTTACAGGTTACCTGTGTCCCTTAGAGACATAGGTACCAAACCAGGGATTAATGTCTGGTTTCCCATCCAGTTATCCAAGTTGCATTGGGTTGAATTGGGTTACGGAGGAACTCTGCTTCACATGGATGGGGAGCCTGTTCCATGGATGGGGTAGTCTCTAGGATACATGCCCATCTCTCTAGCAGGTCCTGTTTATATCACAGGCAAGGTTTAAGCCTTTTAAAATGGGTAATTCTGGTGCTATTTGTTTTGTTAATATGCAGGAGTGGGATCTGATAATGCCCTGTATGCCAGGCATAGATCTCCCCTCAAAAGCCTGTAGGAGACAGAATACCAGGCTAGGACCTTGAGACTGTCTTCCTAGAACACATTACTTAATGCCCTGTATTCTTTTAGTGAGGATCCTCTGTGGACATTCAAATTGTTGGCTATGCCTGGCTAGGTACATACCAAAGGACTGTTTTATTGCCGTTTCTGATGCTTTGTATTCCTTTTTATAATATTACATAAATTGTTTATTTACTACTTTTCTCTAGTCACATTTTCTGTGTGGTTCACCAGTCTTCCTATCCACATACATTTTGACCTTTGTCTGTTTCTGTAAGGGACAATAATTGTGGGTGACATGAGTGGCTTCCTTTATCTGATGACCCTAAGTAAAGGTCATTTAAGGCCTTGTCCCATTATATATCTCTCAAGATGTAGATATGCATAGGATGTTCTTCGTGTTTCACTGTTGCAGTCATTACATTTCGGTAATCCTGCTGGCAGATTGCCCTCAGTCAGCCTGAATTCCAAAGTCTTGGGTCCTGCGTCGGCTGTCGTAGCCCCTTCCCTGATGTCAGGTCGTCAGGGGTATAAAAGCAGCTGACGCCATTTTATTCAGTCTTTCTTGCTGCGCGGTGCCTGAAGCAGAAGCAGTTCGCAAGTGCCGGTCAGCCGACACCTGAGATTTTCAAGTTTGAATTTCAGATCCGAAGTCTTCTATAAAGCGAAGTACACCATTGGGGAAACTTTTTTCTTGCTCCAGAACCGATGTCAGAAAAAGTTAATAATTGTATTTCTTGTGGGAAGCAAATACCTCATAAGGACTTTCTTTCTTACTATATTCCTTGCCTAGGCCCTGATCATAATTTTCTGGGTTGTCTGTTTTGTGCTAGATTTAACCAATGCACTATTAAGGGTCAGTATGCTTATGCTTTAAACTACTTTGGACGCAGATTTATCTAGAAATGTCATTGGAAAGCCATCCGACTACCGGAGTTCACAAAAAACGCAAAGAAAAAGAAAGACAGCCGAGGCCCAAAACCGACGAAGCTTCTCCTAAGCCAGTCACCGGTTCGCTGGTTCTCAGTGAGGCGTTTTCGCAGCCCCTGATGACTGCTACTTTAGAGACGCAGGCCGCTACCGACTCCCACGTGGAGTCGGCCATGCCGCTGGAAACTCAAATTATTGGAGCCTCAGACGCTAATCCTTCAGATGGGTCTGGAGCCACTGAGCAGGCACCGGCTTCTGAGGGGGTGTATTCAGACCCAAACACCTATACATTAAACCGACTTCAAAGGCAAAGACTAAAGCACCTTCAAAGACAAGCAACCTCAAGAGCCACGTGGACAAGCCTCCATGCCCAAAAAGCAAATGCTCAAAATGGCCGAAGCCTTGATTATCTTGATCAGGGGTTCCCATCCCCCTCCTAACCTAAGAGGCCTAGGCAAGATACTGACTATGAATCTTCAGATCAGGTTTCCATTTCTTCTGATTCCTCTTCTGATCAGGAATATTCTTTTCCCTCCTATGAGTATTCTGATGCTGAAGAATCCGTACCTTCAGCTTCTTCTCTAGAGGATTATTCTTTTGGGGAAACCTTACATACCATGAGGGAGCATTTCCACTGGGAGAGTCTAAAAAGAGGCTCAGGGATTTCCTGTTACTACCTCAGCACAAGCCACTAGCCATCCCTCCTGTGTTAGACATTGTGGATGATGTGTTTTCAGAGTCAAACCTTACCCCTGACTCCTTACCTCCAGCTCCTGTTAAGCCTGACAGATATTACAGGGTTCCTGACTCACATAAATTCCTTTTTAAAAACCCTGCTGCAGACTCGGAAACTATTTCTCAGGGTCCCAAGGGGGTTAAGGCTTCCACTGCAAAAAACCCTACCCCTTCTGATAGGGTTTCTAGAGCACTGGATAGATGGGGAAAAAAGGTTTACACATCCACTACCTTGGCTATAAGGGCCTTAAACTGTCAGTTTCTTATGCTCAAATATCAACATGTCTTGACATTGCTTAAACAGAAAATGTTGTTAAATTCTGACTGTGCAGAAAACAAGGAAATGCAGGATGTATTTAATGCAGCTGAACAAGTTGGAAAGCATACTTTGCAATGTGGTTTTGATTCTTTAGAGGCCTCCTGCAGAGCCGCAGTTACTGGTTCTGTAATTAGAAGGCATGCTTGGTTAAAGGAACAGAATTTGCCTGATCATGTTAAAGTTAAATTATTAGATGCACCTTTACAGCATGATTCCTTGTTTGGTGTGAAGGCAGAAGAGGTGTTAAAAGAAAATGGAGGACAAGGCTAAATCTATGCAAACGGTCAAAGATTTCTTACAAGTACAGCCACCTAGGTTTAGTAGACAATGGCCAACAAATAATTGGTCCTTTCCAGTGTCAGACAGACCTCAAAGGGGTAGACCCAGATGACCCAGAGGCAGATCCCAGGCTCAAGGTTCATACAGGTCAAAGCAATGGGGTGCTTCTACCTCCAAAAGTGGAGAAGACAAATCACAACCTTTCAGGAAACAGTCCCAATGACTTCCTCCTGCCTGCACCAAGCACGTATTTCCTGGCAGCACCCTTAGGGGGAAAATTAGCACTTTTTGTTTTCTCAAAATTGGCACATTATAACCCAGGACAAGTGGGTTCTAAATATTGTGTCACAAGGCTACAAGTTCCATTTCCATATCCTGCCAAAGACAAACAGCTGGCCAGATCTGCCAAAAAATCAATGGGCAGAGGTACAAAAACAAGTCTCATCCCTCATGGACATGAGGGCCATTCAACAAGTGCCAGAGCAAGAGCGGGGACAAGGATTTTACTCAAGACTGTTCTTGGTACCCAGAAAGGACAAGGCCTGGAGGCCAATACTGGACCTATCTATTCTGAATACATTCCTGGATATACCAAAATTCAGAATGTTGACTTTGCAGCAACTACTGCCCATGCTGGGCAAGAACACTTGGCTTGTAACTTTAGACCTAAAAGAGGCATACCTGCATGTCCCAGTCAGACAAATATGCAAAAGAAACCTCAGATTCAAGGTTGGCTCAATGCATTACCAATTCTCTGCACTGCCCTTTGGCTTATCTACTGCGCCCAGGGTCTTTACAAAGTGCCTGGCACCAGTAATTGCATTCTGCAGACAAAGAGGAATACAAATGTATCCTTACTTGGACGACTGTCTGATTCAAGCAGAGAGCAAGGACATTCTACTACAGCATCTGTCGTTTGTGAAAAAAACTTCTAACATGCCTAGGGTACACAGTCAACGAAAAGAAATCAAAACTAGTACCCTCTCAAGAGATAATATTCCTGGGTGCAAGCTTAAATACAACTGCCCAGATGGCTTATCTCACACCAGACAAACAAAGACAACTGACTACCTACTTCAAAATGTTAGCAACAAAGGCCCAGTTATCTGCAAGAAAAATTCTGCAGGCTTTGAGTTTCATGGCATCCTGCATCTTACTAATTCCATATGCAGAACTGCATATGAGGAAACTTCAGTGGTACCTAAAAAGTGTTTGGACTCAACATTGCCACAGCCTGGAAACTATAATTACTCTTATTCCCTGCCTGCAACAGGAGTTTCGATGGTGGGCAAAGGCTTGTCACCAAAACAAGGGACAGCCGTTCACATTACCCCCAGCCAGGCAGACACTAACAACGGATGCTTCAGATTATGCCTGGGGGGCCCACATGGCAGGAAAATGCATTCAGGGAATATGGACCTCAAACCAAATGCATCTACATATCAGTCAAAAAGAGATGCTAGCTGTTCAAAATGCCCTGACAGCCTTCAAGGACCTACTTCAACCAGGACAACTACTGATAAAGATAGACAACACCACGGTCATGTGGTATATAAACAGGCAGGGGGGGCACACATTTTTACCCCCTTTGCAGACTAGCCATGACTTTGTGGGACACAGCATTGACTTACCAAGTACATCTGCAGGCACAATTCCTGCCATGAAGGAAAAATACTCTGGCAGACAAACTAAGCAGAGACCTCATGGATCCCCACGAGTGGCACTTGGATCCACAAGTCTTCAGCGTGATAACAAGGAAGTGGGAATGCCCAGACATAGATCTATTTGCCTCCCCTCACAACTACCAACTACAGAGATTCTGCACAAGGATTTATCACAGACAAGCATGGAAAGTGGCCGCACTATCTTTCAGCTGGAAAAATCTATCCGTGTATGCCTTTCCCCCTCTGCCTCTCCTCCCCAAGGTACTCCTAAAGGTCAGGCAGGAGAAGCCGACAATGATACTGATTGCACCAATCTGGCACCACCAGCATTGGTTCCCAATATTAAGGAGTTTGTGTCAATGCCCAGCTTGGACCCTACTACAAGTACCGCATCTACTGTCCCATCAAAACAATCAGATCCTACACAGCCAGCTCAGGACATTAAACCTGGCAGCATGGTGGATAATGTAGTCATACAAAACACACCTCTCAGCAAAGCTGTGATGGATGTCATTTTGGAAGCCAGAAGGCCTAGTACTAGAAAATCTTATGCTGGAAAGTGGAAGAGATTCTGTGCTTGGAACCAGGCACAAGGAACAGATACAGCTGTGCCAAATATTACTCAGATTTTACAATACTTAACTGAGATGCTGGACAAAGGCCTATCTTTTTCATCTATTAAAATTCATGCCTCTGCCATTTCGGCTCATTACAATGCGGAGCCACCAATCTTTTCTCATCCTTTATTAAAACAGTACCTCAGAGGAGCCAAAAATTTAAGGTCTCCAGGGAGATTTATTTATTTATTTATTTATTTATTTAACCTTTGTTGACCGGGAATGTCCGACTAGGTTCCACAGAGCCTGTTTTCAGCGGAGGCCCGGGGAGAAATGCTCCAGATGCATGTCTTTGGAATGTGGGAGGAAACCGGAGTTCCCGGAGGAAACCCACGCGAACACAGGGAGAACATGCAAACTCCACACAGAAGGCACCCCAGCCGAGAATTGAACCGGAGAACCTCTTGCTGTGAGGTGACAATGTTAACCACTGCACCACTGTGCCGCCATTACAATGCGGAGATCACCAATACCTGCATGGGGAATCGATTATGTCTTGGAAAAACTCACCCTGCCTCCTTTTGAGCCAGCTACTACTGCTGATTTAAAGTTTTTATCTTGGAAAACAGCTCTGCTCCTAACAATAACTTCTGCAAGACTAGTTTCAGAGCTACAGGCACTCATGGCTGTGGAACCTTTTATCATTTTTTATCCGGACAGGGTCGCCCGAGGACAAATCCAACATTTATGCCTAAAGTGGTGTCCAGTGTGGCTCTCAACCAAACCATTCATTTGCCAACTTTTTAATCAAATCCACAGAACAAGGGGGAAAGAATTCTGCATTCTTTGGATGTACACAGAAAGCTGATATTCTACTTGGACAGGACCAAAGTTTTCAGGAAAAACAGAGCAATTACTAGTGACATATCCTGCAGGATCACAAGGAAAGGCCATCTCAAAGCAGACTATTTCAAAATGGATAGGCCACTGCATTCGTTTCTGCTACTTATACTATGGAAAGCCAGTGCCTAAGGGCATTAGGCCACATTCCACCAGAGCTGCGGCCACTTCAGCAGCCTTTCTCAGAGGAGTACCAACCAAGGACATTTTAGTGGCAGTTACTTGGAGTTCAGTGCACACCTTTACAAAGCACTATCATCTGCCACTCTACTCTAAATCCAGGGCAGACTTTGCCACTGCAGTTCTGCAGGGTCTCATAGCCGCCCCTAATGCTGTTTAGCTCCAGCCTCCCAACCATAGCTTTGGGAATCTACCCAAATGCAATGACTGCAACAGTGAAACACGAAGAACATAGTACAGTTGTGTGCACTTACCATAAATGTAGATGTTCGAGTGTATTCACTGTTGCAGTCCAGGTTACCCACCTGCCATTCCCCCTTTTTTCCTTCTGATGGAACCTATCTTTCCTTCTCTGATTTATATAACCTATGTGGTGTATTTGCTGGTAGATGAAGGTAAAGTTTATTTGGCTGCATGTTATTTTATATATAAATATAAATTTTGACTACCCTTTTTGGGGGTACCTGACAACTGGGACACGAAAAACTAAATAAAATGGCGTTGGCTGCTTCTTTTATACCCCTGATGACCTGATGTCAGGGAAGGGGCGACTACAGCCGACGCAGGACCCAAGACTTTGGAATTCAAGCCGACTGAGGGCAACCTGCTAGCAGGATTACCCAAATGTAATGACTGCAACAGTGAATACACTCAAACATCTACATTTATGGTAAGTGTACACAACTGTACTTTCTCAGTCATGCATGCTTCCATGCATCCAAGATCCATGGTTAATGGAGGAGTTTGCCACAGTAGACTAGGGCTGCTTTTGGGAAAGCAGGAAAAGAGACCTGGATTTCTATGGACGTGGAGGACAAGTTTGGGTAGTAATGGTGTAGTGTCATTACTTAAGGCTGCTGGCATTTTTAAATGATAGTCTTACAGCCCTCTCTCTTTTAGCCAGCAAGCACCGTGCAATGCCTGCAGTGTTGATACCAGACTGGTTGAATGCTACTGCATATGTACCATGCTCCTGAGTACTTTAGATTCATAGATTTATACTTGGCTAATGACCACATGGGCTTTTTTAAGCCTAGCCATGCATCCGAAAGCCCTGACAAGTTCTGGTACCCTTGATAAATGTAAGCAGGGGCTTTGGAGATGAAACATTTACAGACAGGGGCCTGGGAGATGAACCATTTACAGGCTGCCTGGGTCTGCTATAAACATAGTTGCCAAACCAGGGATGAAGTTCTTGCTTCCCATCCAGTTGTCCAAGTTGCATTTAAATTGGGTTAGAGAGGAGACCCTGATGTTCTTCTTGTTTCACTGTTGCAGTCATTACATTTGGGTAATCTGCTTGCAGGTTGCCCTCAGTCAGCCTGATTAACAGTCTTGGGTCTTGCGTCGGTTGCTGTCCCTGCTTCCATGATGTCAGGTCGTCAGGGGTATAAAACATGCAGCCGACGCCATTACATCAGTCTTTCTTGCCATGTGGTGCCCGAAGCAGAAGCAGTTCACAAGTGCCGGTCGGCCGATTCCTGAAATTTTCGTTTTCGAGTTTCAGAACAGAAGTCTTCAACTAAAAGCTAAGTACCCCGTTGGGAAAACTTTTTTTGCTCCTTACCGATGTCAGTAAAAGTTAATAATTGCATTACTTGCGGAAAGCAAATACCTCATAAAGATTTTCATTTGTAATGTATTCCTTGCCTAGGCCCTGACACGATGTACCTTGCTGTCGGTTTTGTGCTTTATTTAATCAGCGCACTATCCGTCGTCAGTATATTTTTTGCCTTTAAATACTTCGGTTCTCGGTTTAATTATCCAGAAATGTCGTCGGTTAGCCATCCAACTACCAGGATTCCAAGAAAAAATGCAAAGATAAAGACAGAGACAGGCCGCCAAGGTCCAAAACTGCCGACGCTTCTCCTAAGCCAGTCGCCAGTTCTCCGGTACTCAGTGAGGTGCTTTCGCAGCCCCTGATACCCGCTACTTCTGATTCGCAGGCCTCTACTGAGACCCATTCGGAGTCCAGTATGCCGCAAGATACTTCAACTATGGAACCCACGGATGTCTCTACTGTGCAAGCACCGGCTTCTGAGGGTGTATTCAGGCCTACGGACTTGCATATTAAATCGACACCTCCTTCATTACTAAGGCCTAAATCTCAATCCATGTCTAAAAAACTGACGCCCAGGCCACATGCTCAGGCCTCTTTGCCTAAAAAAATAAATGATAAAAATGGCTGAAGATCTAATAACTCTAATCAGGGGTAGCCAAACCCCTCCCCCCCCTTCTAAGAGACCTAGGGCTGAGCTTGACTACGAATCTTCTGATCAGGATTCTGTTTTTTCTGACTCTTCTGATTACCTGGATTTGTCCTTACCTACTTATGAGGATTCTGATGCAGAAAATTCTATTCCCTCTGCTTCCCTCCTGAGAATTTTTCTTTTGGGGAAACCTTACATACTGTAAGGGAGCATTGTCACTGGGAAAGCCAGGAATTTTCTGATTCAAAAAAGAGGCTTAGGGATTTCCTTCTCCTACCCTCAGCATTGGCATGTGGCTATTCCTCCTGTACTAGACATTGTTGATGATGCTTTCTCAGAATCCAGTTTGGCCCCTGATTCCCTGCCTCCTGCTCCCAGTAAACCTGACCGATACTACAGGGTCCCTGAGTTCCACAAGTTCCTTTTCAAAAATCCTATTGCAGATCCAGAGACTATTTCACAGGGGCCCCAAGGACATTAAGGCTTCTACTGCTAAAAATCCTACCCCTTCTGATAGAGACTCCAGGGTGCTGGATAGATGGGGTGAAAAGGTTTACACTTCATTAACCTTGGCCATTAGAGCTTTAAACTGCCAATTTCATATGTTAAAATATCAGCAACATGTTATTGGACTGCTTAAACAGAAAATGATGATTCCTGACTGTGTGGAAAATAAAGACTTACAGGATTTAATGCATTCTGCTGAACAAGTTGGAAAACATACTTTGCAATGTGGTTGTGATTCTTTAGAGGCCTCTTGCAGAGCTGCTGTTACTGGGTCTGTGCTTAGAAAGCATGCTTGGCTTAAGGAACAATCTTTGTCTGATTATGTTAAAGCTAAATTGTTGGATGCTCCTTTAAATCAGGACCGACTGTTTGGCAACAAGGCTGAAGAAGTTCTTAAAAAGATGGAAGATGAAGCTAAATCTATGCAAACTGTTAAAGATTTTTTTACAAGTTCAGCATCCTAGATTTAGAATTGGTCCTTTCCAGCCCCTTCCAGGTCTTCTCAAGCCAAACCCAAGCACAGGAAAAACCCCAGGTTTCAGTCCCAGGGGACTCACAGAACTAAGCAGTGGGGGGCCTTCACTTCCAAGTCTGGGAATAACAAGACTCCCCCCTATGGTAAACTGCCTCAGTGACTTCCTTTTAAAAATTCCAAGCACTTATCTTCTGACTCCCCCTTTGGGGGGAAAGATTGCTCTTCATGCAAAGAACTGGGGAACTCCTTACCCAGGACAGATGGGTTTTAAATGGTGTCCCTGGGATACAGATTTCACTTAAACATGTTGCCAGCATCAAATGGGTGGCCGGACCTACCCCCAAATCAGTGGGCAGAGGCTCAAAAACAAGTACTCTCTCTCTCTTAAGCATGGGGGCTATTCAGCTGGTACCAGAAGAGGAAAAGGGACAAGGTTTCTACTCAAGACTTTTCCTGGTACCCAGAATAGACTAATCATGGCAGCCTATCCTGGACCTGTCTACTCTAAACACCTTTCTGGCGATTCCAAAAAATTCAAGATGCTGACTCTTCACCACTTACTTCCTATACTAGGCAAAGATGCCTGGTTGGCAACACTGGATTTAAAAGAAGCATACCTGCACATCCCAGTCAGGGAATCTTGCAGAAGATACCTATGCTTCAAAGCAGGCTACACGCACTATCAGTTCTCTGCACTGCCCTTTGTCTTATCTGCTGTGCCCAGGGAATTCACAAAGTGCCTAGCCCCAGTTATTGCATTTTGCAGGTGAAGAAGTATTAAATATGCCCATACCTGGATGATTGTCTAATTCAGGCAGAAAGCCAGGACATACTTTTAAATCATCTGGACTTTGCAAAAAGGGTTATAACTTGTCTGGGATACACCATAAACAAAAAGAAATCACAGCTGGTACCCTGTCAACAAATTACATTCCTGGGAGCAAGCTTGAATACAACTTCCCAGATGGCTTACCTCACGCCAGGAAAGCAAATTCATTTGACAACCTACTTCAAACAAGTGGCCACAAAAACCCTGCTATCTGTAAGACAAATACTGCAAGCCTTGGGGTTCATGGCCTCCTGCATTCTTCTAATTCCATATGCAAGACTGCATATGAGGAAATTACAGTGGTATCTAAAAAGCCTATGGAGTCAGCATTCTCACAGCCTAGAAGCAATGATTCCTGTCATACCTTGCCTACGCCTAGAGTTCCTTTGGTGGGCAGAGGCCTGCCACCAAAACAAGGGACTACCTTTCACACCACCCCCTGCCGCCCAAACCCTAACAACAGATGCATCAGACTATGCATGGGGGCTCACCTGGCAGGGAAGTGCATTCAGGGCAAATGGAACCCAAGTCAAATGCACCTGCATATCAATCAAAAAGAAATGTTAGCTGTACAGAATGCTCTGACAGCCTTAAAGGACTACATTCTTCCAGGACAACTAATGGTAAAGACTGACACCACCATGGTTATGTGGTACATAAACAAGCAGGCGGGTACACATTCTTACCCTCTCTGCAGACTAGCCATGGCATTGTGGAACACAGCCTTGAGCTCCCAAGTGCACCTACAAGCTCAATTCCTGCCAGGAAAATTAAATACACTGGCAGACGAACTAAGCAGAAACCTCATGGACCCACACAAGTGGAAACTGGAGCCAAGGATTTTCAGCATGTTGACAAGCGAAATGGAGAGCCCAGATATAGACCTGTTTGCCCCCCTCCAGAACTACCAATTGGACAAATTTTGCACAAGGACTTCACGCAGACATGTCTGGAAAAGTGGATGCTCTGTCCTTCTGCTGAAAAAACCTATCAGTCTATGCCTTCCCCCCGCTGCCTCTGCTCTCCAAAGTACTACTAAAAGTCAAACAGGACAAACTAAGGATGATTTTGATTGCTCCAGACTGGCCGCACCAACACTGGTACCCCCTCCTGCACAGTATGTCACTGTTATCTCCATGGCACCTGCCTCAGACTCCTTCCCTGCTGTCTCAGCAGGAGAACCAGATTCTGCACCCTCAGCTTCCAACACTGAACCTTGCAGCCCGGCTAATTACTTAAACTCTCCCTTACCATCCCTCAGTAAACCTGTGATGGATGTCATCTTAGAGGCAAGGAGGCCTTGTACTAGAAAATCCTATGCTGAAAAATGGAATAGATTCTGAAAATGGAATAGATTATGTGCCTGGAACCAATCTCAAGGGATGAGCACAGCAGCGCCCAATTTACCTCAGATTTTACAATACTTAACTGAGATGCTTCACAAGGGCCTGTCTTTTTCCTCCATTAAACTCCACGCCGCAGCCATTTCAGCTCATTATAACACAGAACCTCTCCTCTTCTCTCATCCACTGCTCAAGCAGTTCCTCAGTGGGGCCAAAAATTTGAGACCACCCAGGAGAGCTCCAACCCCAGCCTGGGACCTTAACTTTGTATTGGAAACTCACTCTACCTCCTTTCAAGCCAGCTGCTACTGCAGACTTAAAAATTTCTTTCTTGGAAAACAGCTTTCCTTTTAGCAATCACTTCAGCTAGAAGGGTATCTGAATTACAGGCCCTTATGGCAGTGGAGCTTTTCATCATCTTTCATGCGGCTAGGGTGTCACTCAGAACCAATCCATCCTTCATGCCCAAGGTGGTATCCAGTGTGGCTCTTAATCAGTTCAGTCATTTGCCAACCTTCTTTCCTAATCCACAGAACAAAGGGGAACGGATACTGCATTCCTTGACAACTTAGATTCTACTTGGACAGGACTAAACCTCAAAGAAAATCTGAACAACTTCTGGTAGCATTTGCTGCAGGGGCAGAGAGGAAAGCTATTTCAAAATAAACCATTTCTAAATGGATAAGCCATTGCATTCATTTCTGCTTTAAGCACCATGGAAAACCTATCCCCCAGGGGATCAGACCTCACTCCACCAGGGCTGCATCTACTTCTACAGCCTTTCTTAGATAGATCTGAGGTAAATTGGGCACTGCTGTGCTCATCCCTTGAGATTGGTTCCAGGCACAGAATCTATTCCAGGGACATCCTAGAAGCTGCTACCTGGAGTTCTGTACATACTTTCACCAAGCATTATCATTTGCCAATTTTCTCTAAATCCAGAGCTGGCTTTGCCACTGCAGTCTTGCAGGGACTTATAGCTGGCCCTAATTCTATCTAAACTCCTCCTCCCATCCAACCATAGCTTTGGGAATCTACCCAAATGTAATGACTGCAACAGTGAAACACGAAGAACATAGTACAGTTGTGTACACTTTAGATGTTCACGTGTATTTACTGTTACAGTCCTGGTTACCCTCCCTCCTGCCCCCTAACTTCTTTTGGCTATACCTCTACTTTCCTTTACTGTGCTTAAAAGCCTTTTTGGTGTATTTGCTTTTTTGTTGGAGGTATACCTTTGTGTTTTTGTGTTTAATTCCTTCCCATTAGGGGGACACCTGACATCTGGGGCAAGAAAAACTGATGTAATGGCGTCAGCTGCATATTTTATACCCCTGACGACCTGACATCATGGAAGAAGAGACAACATCCGACGCAAGACCCAAGACTTTGTTAATCAGGCTGACTGACGGCAACCTGCAAGCAGATTACCCAAATGTAATGATTGCAACAATGAATACACTCGAACATCTACATTTATGGTAAGTGTACACAACTGTACTTTCCGGAGAAGGGGTAGTCAGTGGGATACATACCTGCCTCCCCAGCAAGTCCTATTAATATCACAGCCAAGGTTTAAGTCTTTAGAACAGGTAATTCTGATGCTAAATTACTGTCTTATGACTGCTTCTAATTTGTAATTTTCTGCAAATTTAGTCAAACAGAGGCCATTCACAGTGACCTTGACTTCATAAATGACAAAAAAAGAGTGGTCCAAGCACCGATCCCTGAGGGACTCCACTTGTGACTGGCCTCTTTATAGAGGTGGACTTCCCAGTTCTAACTTGCTGGGTCCTTTCTGTGAGCCAGGTGGCTATCCACTAGGTGACATAATGGTTTATACCTAACCTTCTGTGTTTATTAACAATGCCTGAGTGGGGTATTGTGTCAAAATACCTTGGCCAGATCAAGGTAGAGAGTTTGAAACATTTTGCCCTCATGCATGCTTTTGGTGACCTCCTCAAAGAAGTCCACCAGGTTGAGTAGGTATGACCAAAACTAAATTGGGTTAGATCCAGTGTTTGGAGGTTTCCTATGTCGTTATTGATCATTTCCGTGGCTTTGCAATTCCAGGGTCTGTAGACGGCTCACCTTTGTGCAGAAGGGAGACTGTTGCTGGCAGTAATTTTTAATCTTAAGTTATTCTATTTTCATAGGTAAATGCACTGAAACACGGGGGTTTCTTTCTGTTATGGCCAAGTTACACTGAGAATGTAGAAAAACTTGTGAAAGCATACAGTACGACATGAATTTCAACTTGAAGTACAAAACAGCAAAGAACATTTAGCATTATTTTTATGTCAGAGGTATCCACATGGCTTCATCATAGTCGCACACTTTTCTGGTGAGCAGTTGAATGCTTTCTAATATGTATATTTAATTAATAGTTCCTCTGCCCATTTGTTGTGTTCTTCTGACAGAAGTAGTATTTGGAGGCTTTCTACACCATCCCCCATTCTGGAATTATAGATAAACTCACTAAACTAGGTATAAATCCCTATGTCACAAGATGGGTTGCCAACTGGCTCACTGACGGAACCCACACTGTGAAAGTAGCAGACTCAGCAAGTCTGACTTCAGACCAGTGACAAGTGGAGTACCACAGGGTTCAGTCCTGGGTCCTCTCCTGTTTGGTATCTACTTCTCTGAAGTACATGCTAACACAGAAGGTCTTTGGCTAACAAAGTTCGCAGATGACTGCAAACTAGGAGCCATAATCAAAACTCCTAACGATGTGGACGTCCTACAAAAGGGCCTCACTGAGACAGATGCCTGGTGTCAAAGCCATGGCCTCAGGCTGAATGCCAAAAAGTGTATTGTCATCCCCTTTGGTAAAAACTCTGTACCCATGAACATAGGCGGTAGTATACTTAACACCGAAAGTGTGATAAGAGACCTTGGGACACAGGTGGACAGTAGTCTCTCCTTTGATAATCACATCGCCACAGTAGTCAGGAAATCCTTCTACATGGCACACCTCATCACAAAAGGTTTCTCATCCAGAAAAAGAGGTCATTGTTCCCCTCTGCTCATCACAAAAGGTTTCTCATCCAGAAAAAGAGGTAATTGTTCCCCTCTACTCATCACTCATTAGACCCATTATGGAGTACAACGCCCCTATTGGTATGTACCTCACAAGACATCTACAACAACTGGAAAGGCCGCAGAAATACCTCGCAAAGAGGATTACCGGTCTCAAACAGATGCCCTACACAGACCGTCTCAAAAACCTCCAGCTTGTTGTATATCGCCTACTCAGAGGTGATCTCTGCCTAACATACAAAGCTATGTCAAACCCAGAGCTGTTGGACATGCTCCACTTAAAGAAATCCCAATCCCTCTGAGCTACACGCTCTAGGGACTTAAACATTGTCACCACAATAAACAGGACATGCCGGAGGGATAGATTCCTGTCCCAGAGACTTCCCATACTCTGGAATAAACTACCTATCTATATCAAACAAAGCTCCTCATTAGCACTCTTCAAGAAAAATCTTGATGATTGGATGGGAAATAGGAAATTCACCCCCGGGATCACCTCTGTGGCTCTGCTCGACAGTGGCATAGGAAAATAATTTTCTTTGGTGGCAAAAGCCAGGGTACCTTTTTGGCTGGGCTTGTATAGGCCCCAGGGCCGATAGCCTTGTACCCTACCTATGAACCTCTGATTAGTAAATGAGTTTAGAGTGGTTTAACCTGTTATTAGGCAGACACAAAAGATACAAACCCTAGAGTGCCAAAACGAGAAGGCTATATAAATACAAGGACATTGATAAATGATGCAGAGTGACTACTGAATTTAACAGGCTACACTTTATCTTCCTGTTATGTTCGGTCTAGATGTCACAGTTTGGGACAGTGACCTCTTGTCGTATAAATACCCAACTTTGTGAGACTGCATCTTGTATTGCAAGGTGTTGGGTCCTGTGTGTCATTTTCAGATTTTTTAAACAGTCTGCAGAGCTCTATAAATTGCTGAAAGTTCTTGAAGAAACAGTTCGTAGAATTCATAGGGCATACTATAGTGTTGTAATTAAGACTCCTGAAAGAAACACTTTTTGCCTGTTTATTGTAGGTTTACAAACTGTATCAGGTGGATGGCAAGAAAAGCATTGTTTATATATATATATATATATATATATATATATATATGGGTTACTATCAAAATCTTGAACGTAAAAAATATTTGATCAAAATATTGTGCCGTTATATCAATGTGTGGAATATTAATTAGATGGCGATGTTGAACCAAAATACCGATGATATTGAATTTGGCATGTTCATTATCATCGGTTGTTATACCTGCTGTCATGTAAACCTACCTGCTTTCCAGCAGTGCAAACATACACAGTTAAGTACTGACATCTATCAAATACACATTTTTGAAGGGGGCAAGCCCCCCTGCACCCTACACTCCCTGCAAATTATATATTCCAACTCCAAGATCGCGCTACACTGAGGAAAAGGGTAATTTTGCCAATACACATTGTACCACAATCTCTAGTCTTAACAACGACCACATATGAGTGAATGCACAGTGGCATTTGGTGCATAAAACACGTAAAATTGTAGGTTGGCAGTATGGGAATCGTCCAACACACACATTCATCATTCCTGTGTTCGCCAAACCTCAACTCTGCATTTTGATTGTAAACCTATATAATATAGATACATAATTACAGAATGTCAGTGATAGATCCAGCCAGAGTTCAAATTACCTGGACATGTATGCAGTTTAATAATTTCCATATGCTACATTACATGGATTTGGTGTTTTACATATTAACCCGCAGTCCAAAGTGACTTGAACGATGGCATAATTTTGATTGGCCATTATTTAGTATTGGGCTTCTGTCTCACAAGTAATGGCCTGAGACTCAAATGACCTGTTATTATCACCGAGTAGCTTTTTTAAACTGATGAGACAAAAGTTAAGGAATTCTAGAAGAGTAAATAATAAGGCTCCAATGACTACAGTTTTACGAGTCCCCAGACCTTTTTGGGATGTAATTGTATTCAGCAGCTATTGATAGTAACCTGGAAAGAGTGCTCTTATAAATAACTTTAGAACTAATTTATCAGTGTTGTATTTAGACCATACAATGAAAATAACGTTGGACGGCCAACCACCAGGCCTTGAATAGGTCATTAAAAACGGCAGCTTTATCTCGCCAATTTCTGTTGCTCAAAATAAGTTATTAATGAATAGTAGTAAGGCAGTTGTGATACTGTGGCCCTTCCTAAAACCATGGTGGTGGTCACAAGGCCGGTAGTAAGCCTCAGTATGGACATTTAATTTCATCATTACAGCTTTTATAAGAGTGTTCTGGCTAGTGATGCAAGAATTGAGATTAATGTGACAGATTTCTCTTCAGCTGTAAATCCTCTTTTAAGAAGAAGGTATAATAGATGCTGTTTTCTGGCATTATGGGAAGATTTCAGGTACAAGTGATATGTTAATGTGTCTATATCTCAGGAAATAAGGTGTTGCATGTTTAGAGGAGCTTTGAACAAGAATCCTATATACCATTTTTCTATAGATTTAAGATGATTCTGCCTTAAATTTGTTTTTTGATTGTTTTGCATGAATTGCTGATGTTGCAGTAAGAGTAGTAACACACATTGCTGTTTTGAGTTGCTTTACAATTTATGTACTTTAATTACAGATAATCTACTAAAATTAAAATCAGTGGTGAAGCCAGGTGTATTTTCCACTAAGGGGTCGTGAGCTTGCATAGGCTGATGCATTTTTGAATATATGTGCTTTGCAAACAGACATATTTCTATTATCCTTCTTTGTCCACATGTCAGAGATTCACATAGCTGTAATGTTCAGGACAATGTCGTAACCGGGTTTGCACTTTCTTTTAGGCTTTTTCTTTCCAGAAACCACATGCATTTCCTAGAAGTTTGATTAACTTTGTTTCCGGAAAGTTCCCTTAAATTCAGTAGTTGTTTGCATTGCTGCATCATCATCATCATCAGTAAGTACAAAGATCAGAACGCTCATTGCTACATTCTTATGTCTGCCAGGATATTTTACATGTTCAGAGACGTGCAGTATTTCTGGTGTATTCAGTGGGCTGGCCTTCCATCGATTCTTTTGGCTTTATAGCATACTTCTCAGCTGTCCCCGATTTCACAGAATTTCTCTGTTTTTGCCTTTCCCTTATTAAAGTTTTAGATTTTCTGGTAGTTTACTGAGGATTACAGTCTGTTAATGATGCCGGACAACTCATTATTACACAGAAGCTTGTTGATGCAGCACCTGTTCTGGTTTAACTTTTTAAATGAATTTGAGTAATAGTAAAAATTTATTGCTGTTTTCGGGCCTTTGCCCAGACTTTATGTTTGGCTTTCTCCAGAATTCATGAGCAAAGAAGTTGGGAAAGTATATTTTACAGGGATGGGACTAAGTTTTCTAAAGGTTGCAGAATGCTGAAAAAATGACTGGTCACTGTACAGATGTACTCCACAGCTGATGTAGCAGTCACATGTAAAAGCTGTTGTGTAATTGTATTATGTTAAGTGTGTGTATTGTTTGTGCATATGCAGTCTAGTGCAGTAGGGTTTCCAGTGACAAATTTTAGTTTAGTAGACATTGCTGTACTAATTAGGTAAAAGAGTGTTTAGCTAGAGTGCTGTGAGGCAGGGTGTTGCTCTTGGGGTCCCAGTTCATGTTAAATTTTCCCGTTAAAATAGCAGTGTACTGAAGGTGCAAGTATAATCTGGTGATGACCTTCTTTAGCACTTTACAAGTGGTTGGTGATATCTTACAGAGCAGACCACTGCTAACCTATAACTTGTCTGAGGCATTCTCATAACAATTATACCAGTTGTAGGCCAGTTCTAATATTTAACTTTGCTAAGGTTTTCCTCACACCAACCAGTTTGGTCTTGTTGCGTGATAAAATTTGATGCATCAGCTTAGTAGGTATGTTTTCTTGACTAGCAGAAATGTACTCAGTTTCTTTTGTCTGATCTCTGTTCCTGACATATTTTAGTTAAGTTGGAGCAAATGCACGATTTATGTTAATGAGACTTAATCATACTTGTATAATTCTCAATATGATGTCCTTCAAGGATGCATCTGCAGTCATAACATATGGGTTGTCCTGCCTCAGGCAGCCCTTCGGTCGGCCGGATTCCAAAGTCTGGGTCTGGCCTCGGCTGATGTCGCACTTCACCCAACGTCATAGCTCCTGGGGTATAAAGGCATCAGCCGACGCCATTTTCCTCAGTCTTTCTTGCCGCGCGGTGCTGGAAGCAGAAGCTGTTCGCAAGTGCCGGTCGGTCAGATCCAGAGATTTCAGCTACCGAAGACTTCTAAAAAAGCTAAGTACCCCGTTGGGGACTCTTTCTTGCCTCAGCCGATGTCAGACAAAGTAAATAATTGTTTAACTTGTGGGAAACAAATACCTCATAAGGATTTCCACTCTTACTGCCTTCCTTGCTTAGGCCCAGACCACGACGTATCAGCTTGTTTTAACCTGTGCTTCCTTCAACCGACGGACACTTAGACGTCGGTCGGAGTTTGCTGAAGAGTTTTTTGGCTCCGCTTTTGCATATAAAATGCCGTCGGAGACTCCGACTACACATTTAGCTAAAAAACGCAAGGAAAAGGACCGACACTCGTGGCCCGCGGTTTCGGCTGAAACCACGGTTAGGCCTACCGCGAGTGTCTCGGTTTCGGCTGAAACAGAGACCTCGGTTCTCCCTTCGGCCGAAAGCATGCCTCCAACAACCGAGGCCACACAGGCCCCGGCTGAGTCGGCTACAGAAATTCCTACTGAAGAAGCAGGCACACAAGATTTGTCCGACACTATTCCGTTGGACATCTCTACTCCTGCACGTGGGGCAGCTAGACCCCCTGCTTCTATGTCTATCAAGGCCTTTTCCAGGGCTAAAGCAGCTAAACTTTCAAAGGCCTTACCTACAAAAGCTCCCTCTCACAGACCTACCTCAAGTTCTCAGATTCTCAGCCTTGCTGAGGACCTTATTTCTCTGATCAGGGGATCCCAACCTCACCCAGACAGGGCCTCACAACCCCCTCCTGAAAAGAGGCCTAGGACTGAACCCCCTGAACCTCTCTCCTCTGACTATTCCTCGGATGGTTCAGATTTATCTGACCATCAGGAAGGACCATACTCACCTTATGAGGATTTTGATGCAGAAGACTCCATTCCTTCTGCCTCCCCTCCAGAAGAATTTTCATTTGGGGAAACTCTACACTCAATGAGGGAACACTTCCAATGGCAGGGTCAGGATTTTTCTGATTCTAGGAAAAGGCTAAGGACTTTTTTACACTTACCACAGCATAGGCCTTTAGCCATAACACCTGTACTATCAGTTGTTGATGATGCATACAATAATGCCAGTTCTTCCCCTGATTCTCTTCCCCCGGCCCCTGCCAAACCTGACAGATATTACAGGGTCCCGAATTCTCACTTCCACTTGTATAAGGCCCATGCTGCAGACCCAGAAACTATTTCTCAGGGCCCTAAGGGTGTTGCAGCTGCCACTGCCAAAAAAACCCTACCCTCTGAAAGAGAATCAAGAGCATTAGAGAGATGGGGTAAAAAGGTTTATACATCTGCTACTCTTTCTGCCAGGGCTTTAAACTGTCAATTTCACATGATACAGTACCAGGAATTTTTGTTAGATCAGCTGAATAAAAAGCTGTCCTCTCCTGAACCTTTAGACCGTAAGTCCCTTCAGGATTTGGTACACAACTCTCAGCAGGTCAGTAATCATTTCTTAAAATGTGGCTATGATGCACTGGAGGCTTCATTTAGATCAGCTATGACTGGAGCAGTGATTCGAAGGCATGCCTGGCTAAAAGAACAATCCTTGCCAGACCATGTTAAGTCAACTCCTAGATGCCCCTATGGAGAAACAAAGTTTATTTGGCTCCCCTGCACAGGAGGTTCTAAAGAAAGTGGAAGAAAAAGCAAAATCTGTCCAAACAGTCAAGGATTTTCTGCAGGTCCAACCTCTGAGGTTCAGCAGAAATTGGCCTTCAAAGAATTGGTCCTTTCCAGACACCTCCAGAGCACAGAGAGGCAGAAATAGACACCCAAGAGGCAGAGGTCAATCAAGGGGTGCCTACAGGGGTCGTCAGTGGCAACCTGCCAACCAGAGAAGTGCCACCACAGCTGCGACTGCAACCACTTCCACAGGACAGACACAATGACTTGGCTCTGATTCCGCCTACCAGGGAACAACTGGAAGCACCCTTGGGCGGAAAGCTAGCTTTATTTTCAAAAAACTGGCATTGCATTACAGGAGACAAATGGACTTTGCAAACAATAGACAAGGGCTACAGGTTTCACTTCCACACTCTACCAAAAAAGAGAGGAATGCCAAACCTTCCACCAAGCCAGAAATCAGAGGCTCTAAAACAAATCATCAGCTTACTAAGGATGAGAGCTATAGAAAAGGTACCATCTATGTACCAAGAAAAGAAAATCAATGGAGGCCTATTCTCGACTTGTCCGCACTGAACACATATCTCATTGTTCCAAAATTCAAGATGCTGACCCTACAGCAACTTCTTCCCATGTTGGGCAAGGAGTCTTGGCTGGTGACTCTAGATCTCAAGGAGGCATACCTGCACGTCCCTATACGACCAGATTGCAGAAGACACCTCAGATTTCTTGCAGGATCAGAGCATTATCAATTCTCAGCATTGCCCTTTGGCTTATCTACAGCGCCCAGAGTATTCACGAAATGCCTGGCATCAGTAATTGCACATTGCAGGCTTCAGGGAATTCAAATATACCCATACCTGGACGACTGCCTAATACAAGCGGACAACAAGACAAAAATAATAAAGGATTTGGCCTATGTCATGCAACTGCTGCAAGCCTTGGGATACACAGTCAACATACAAAAGTCAAGACTAGTGCCATCCCAAAGGATAACATTTTTGGGTGCAGAACTGGACACAATAACTCAGATGGCTTTTCTCACAGAAGAAAAACAAAAGCAACTACCAGTCTACTTCATGGCATTAACAAGACAAACTCAGCTTACTGCAAGGAAAGTCCTGCAGGCCCTGGGTTACATGGCATCCTGCATAATCTTGATCCCACATGCCAGGCTGCATATGAGAAAATTACAATGGTACCTAAGGAATGTATGGTCTCAACACAGACACAGTCTAGAAGCCCTGATACCAATCATTCCATGCCTGAAAAAAAGAATTCCTGTGGTGGGCTCAGGCCTGCCAGATCAACAGAGGATTGCCTTTCCACAAACCACATCCAAGGCAGACCATCACCACGGACGCCTCAGACCTAGGCTGGGGGCACACATGGAAGACAAGTGTATCCAAGGCCTATGGTCCCAAGACCAGCTGAATCTACACATAAATCTAAAGGAGATGCTGGCAGTGAAACATGCAATCGAGGCATTCAAATCATTCCTCCAGCAAGGACACCTGCTGATAAGGACGGACAATACCACAGTCATGTGGTACATCAACAAACAGGGAGGCACACATTCATACCCTCTATGCGGATGGCAATGGACCTGTGGAACTTAGGCCTGAATCTCAACATCCAACTGCAGGCCAGATTCGTACCAGGAAAAGAGAATTCACTAGCAGACAGCTTAAGCAGAACTACCACGGATGCTCACGAATGGATGCTGCATCCAGACATCTTCAAAACCATAACAAAGAAATGGGGAATGCCAGAGATAGACCTGTTCGCCTCCCCACTCAACCACCAACTGAAGAAATTCTGCTAAAGAGTATACCACCCACAAGCCTGGAGGTTGGACTCCCTTTCTTTCAGCTGGAAGGCCCTGACAGTATATGCCTTTCCACCTCTCCCATTGATGTACAAAGTTCTACTGAAGATCAGAGAGGAACAGCCAAAGGTAATTCTGATAGCTCCAGACTGGCCAAGGCAGCATTGGTACCCGCTACTGAGAAGCATGTCTCGGACGAACTCATGGCCTCTACCTCTATGTCCTTTACTTCTAACGCAGAACAACTACAAGACCCTGCAGCCAAACTTAAAAACGCTGCAGCTAACTGCTTGGAAAATTGCATAAAACAAAATCAACCTGTTTTATCTCAGAGGGTTAAGGACATTATCCTGGAGGCTCGCAAACCCTCCACAAGGAAAACATATTCAGCCAAATGGAAGAGATTCCTCATTTGGAGTGCAGCAAAGGGAACAAATGTCACACTGGCAAACCTAGCACACATCCTAGAATATTTAGCAGAACTGTTCCACAATGGCCTGTCCTATTCTTCCATTAAGATTCATGCATCAGCAATTTCAGCAGAGTACAACATGGATCCTCCTGTCTTCTCTCATCCTCTCCTCAGACAATTTTTGAGAGGGATCAAAAATGTAAAACCTCCAAGGAAACCACCTCTGCCTGCATGGGATCTCAATTTTGTGCTTAAAAAATTAACACTTCCCCCTTTTGAACCAGCAGCAACAGCAGACTTACAGTTCTTATCTTGGAAAACTGCCTTCCTGCTAGCAATCACTTCAGCAAGAAGGGTATCCGAGTTACAGGCATTAATGGCAGTGCAGCCTTTCCTTATCTTTCACCAGGATAGAGTGTCTCTGAGAACCAATCCTACTTTTATGCCAAAGGTGGTATCCAGGGTATCCTTGAACCAAGCTATTCATTTACCTACATTCTTCCTAACCCACAGAACAGGGGAAAAACTACTACACACCTTGGATGTACACAGACAACTGCGCTACTATCTGGACAGAACTAAGGCCAGCAGAAAAACTGACCAGCTTCTGGAAGCATATGCAACAGGAGTACAAGGAAAAGCAATTTCAAAACAGACAATCTCAAAATGGATAGGAAATTGCATTCGATTCTGCTACTCATTTCATGGAAAGACAACAACTGAAAATATCAGGCCTCACTCCACAAGAGCTACAGCCACCACTACAGCTTTCCTACGAGGAGTGGCTACCAAAGACATTTTAGAAGCTGCTACATGGAGCTCCGTGCATACATTTGCCAAGCATTACAATCTTCCTTTATACTCCAGATCCTGAGCAGGTTTTGCAACTGCAGTTTTACAAGGGATCTTAACTACACCATCATTATCTTAGTGCCTCCTCCCCCAGTTGGGCTATGGTATTCTAAAACAAAAGGAAACAAGCCAGCAACAAGTGGACCCCTGATAAATAAGTAGTTTAATAATAATAAACTACCAAAGCAACATGAGAGCTTACAGACATAGAGTTTTTGACATTCAATTTTTTGCTAACTGTAATACTGATTGGGCCATATTTATGGCATGTTGCACCTGTCACTCATTTTATGTTGGGCAAACCTCTCGACCAGTTAGGTTACGTGTGTCGGAACATTTGAGTGACATTAGATGTAAAAAAAACATCTAATGCACTATATAAACATACACTTGTACACAATAAGGCACAATTTCATTTTACAATTATTGACAAAGTTATTGGCGATAGAACCAACAAATGTGGCTGGCACAAAAAACTTGATGTGAAAGAAAAGAAATGGATCACCAAACTTGGTGCACTCTTCAACCCAGGGCTTAATGAATGTTTATAAATAAATTTGGCAAAGTATATATTCTTGATGAATATTCATGAGTATAGTATGTCCAAATTTGGTGTACTTCTCAGCCCAGGGCTTAATGAATGTTTATTAATAAATTTGGAAAGTATATAATTTTGATGAATATTCATGAGCATAGTATCTTCTGTTCAACCAGTCATAATTTTTTCATGATTATATAAGCACTTCATGATTGGCTTCTTTGTAAAACACTGAAGAAGGCTAGGTTTATATCCGGGCCGAAACCGGTTTGTCTGTAAGCTCTCATGTTGCTTTGGTAGTTTATTATTATTATTAAACAACTAATTTATCAGCGGTCCACTTGTTGCTGGCTTGTTTCCTTTTGTTTTTGACATTTTTATAGCCGTGCAGCTCCTTACGTGCAGGGGATATCTTTGGAGGTTACACGTTGACTTACTTCCTGCTGGGGGAACCATGGTGGACTGTGTCGGCGTATCCGTCGAATTTCGTTTGGCTGACTAAATTATTGCTCATCTTTGAACCTAACTTGGATGATTTTTTGGTATACTATGCTCTATATGTTTAGCAGACTGGTTCCAGATTCTAGTTTTTGCACCAAGCTGGCTACGCCATCCAACGACTAATGTACCAAGCCGATCTGTTATTAACGCCAATTTCATTGAGGTTGATGTCAACGATAGATGGGCCCGCATATGCTACGTGGTGAGTCGCTATTCATCTGCATTACTGAGCACCAATATTTATTACTTTTGGTGCGGGATTTACTTTCAAAAGGGAAACTATTGGAACTCTTTTCATCAGAACTTCTCTTTTGGGCAGGCGCCGTATTATTATTTAACTCTGTGATTGTTACTTATTCTGCAAAGTGGTGAATTGGGACAAGTGCCATTAGCGTTTTGTGTGTGGGTTACTATTGGAATATATTTTCACACGTATGAGGGTCGTGACTCTATTTGTGACTATTTGTGACTATCTTTTCATCCCCTAACACGTGCAAACTAATCTCATGCTTCCCTCAAGACAACTCTTGGTGGATTATGCTGTGTTTTATTGCGTCTGGAATTAACAACGATATTAGCTAAAAGCCTCTAAAGGAACTGTGACTTATATTGGTCCTTTGGACACTCTATCATTTTTATATTGATATAAGCAGCAAATGCATTTATATCTATGAGTGATAATTAGAACATCTTGTTGAATATATATTTTTGTTTATAATAACTGATGCTGATTATTGTGCTTGTGCTACTGTTATCAATACGACAGTACAAAAAACTTTTTTACAAAAGATATATGAGATAATTCTATCTGTCTCTTTTTGATGCAAACACTATTGTACCTCTATATGTTCATGTTACACTCCATATAACCATTATTAGGGCCTTATTAAGACCATTATTATTTGTTTCTTAATAGCATACCCTCTTTTCTAGCTGTTAAGTGGAACAAAGAATAACCTTTTTCTAATATTTTTGTGAAGTCTTTGCTAAGCGATGGGCCTCAGCACCCTAAGGATTATGCTCATTATAATATATACATATTTCCTGTGAAATATAGGAACTTTATTTTTGGATGCTACAATAACAACTTAAAAACACTATTCTTATTATCAGTATATTATAGTATGAACAATTGAAACATCAATTGTTTTGTGTGACCTACATGATTATTGTGTTTGTTATAATTAACAGTAGCATAGTTTAGCCTTACAAGCACATACGAGGCAGTTCCATGAATATAATAGTCTATTTTTTAAATGACAAATGGCATTAGGTACATTCTCTATAATATTGGTCAGAATCTTCTAGAATAAGAAATTTCATTTCTGCATATTTTATATTGGACAATTAATAAGCAGTTTTCTTGAGCTCTAAAGTTCATATATTGTTATCACTAGTGGATGTTTTTTATGTATACATTTGGAGCACATATAATAGTTATATTATTTGATTAACATTTGGATATTACCAAACAAGGGAAATAAGTGCCCAAAAGTTAAGTTTAACTTTTGCCCACTAGCGGTGCAGTCATCACAATATTATGGTCTTGTGCATGAAGTGACTATAAGATGCACATTTTTTTGTACCTTATATTATATTGCCATTACTGTTTGAGTATCATAAACACGATAGCTGTTTTTTGAGCTGACACATGATAATAAGTATATTATTTTCAATAATTTTCATAACTTTTTTCAAAAACCATTTATTATAGGGCCCTTGAGATTGCTTTAATCATATTATATATGATTCATTTTTGAAATATGGGTTGTCTACTCCTGTACTATATACATTAAATGGTTCCTTAGGGCTTTTATAGTGATACATTTACCACTTCAATACTTACTTTGGAATATATCCCTATTTGTGAATTTATACACTGTTATTACCAGTTGATGATTCTTATGTACGTTTCCGAAACATACATAACAGCTAGTATATATGATCATATTAACACTTGACTTCATTGAACCAC
Organism: Protopterus annectens; assembly: GCF_019279795.1. Lineage (NCBI taxonomy): Eukaryota > Metazoa > Chordata > Ceratodontiformes > Protopteridae > Protopterus > Protopterus annectens. The sequence continues at coordinate 1,118,872,185 of NC_056732.1, read as the reverse complement.
AAAGTGTCTGCACGCAGGGTTTTATTTATTTTTTTCCTCTGGGACCATCAAAACAATTTTCATTTATATTTATATTAATTAGAGAATTTGGGTGCCAAACATTTGACTTTATTTTGTCTTTAGTGCTGGAGCTATTATACCATTATTGTCCTGTATATGACGTGGCTATAGGGTGCATTACTTTGGCAACAACAGTACATTGCCATTATTGTTTGATTATCATTAGAATTACGCACAGGACGTGGTTGCATTTAACAATATTTTGAGTAATATAAATTTATCATGGATTTAAATAAAATACTTTTGGATTTATCAGCAGATCAGGATGATCTTGCACCTTTTGGCATTAGTGATGATTCTGTGGGCTCTGGGAACATCATTTCCATGAAGCCTGAACAAAAATGTGAAAAACATTTTGCTGAACTTAACAAAAATATGAAAACACTTAGATCTTGTGTTTGGCACCACAAATTACTCAAGGCTTATTTGGCTAAGGGCATTTGCCCTAGGGGTCTCAGGGTCAAAATTCAGCCTTTGGTGGCTGACCCTGATGAAAGTCTAACTACAGAATGGGTTTCCATTCAGCAAGAGTGTTCAATGAAGTTTGTTAGTTCTTTATCGGATTATTATACTAGGACTATTGATAAAGAAACTACTCAAGTGTTAAAGTCTATTGAGGACTGTAATCATTATCAAAATGAAACTTTTTTTCCTGCCCTATTATCAAAGCTCAGTACTGAATTATTAAGTTTTGATATTGTTTTGAAAGAAAGAAAACTCAAAAAATTCTCTTGTGATCTTTCTGATTATGAGAAGGGGCAACCTTTTAAAAATATCAGACACGTTAGATTCCAAGATGGGCATAATAAAAACAAACATTCATCTAATTTTAAAAGGAAACGTCCGCGTTCTATACTCAAAGGACGTGGCAGTAATATTGAATCTACTGACTATGACACCTCATCAGGGACAGATACTGAAACACAGTCCACCTTGGATTCCCCAACTCCCAAACGGAAAAACTATATACCCCCTTTAGGGAACATAGAGGAGGGGGGTGGTTACAGGAAAAGTTACAAGTCTACAAAATTTGATGGAAATACTGACGAACAAGTAAACAATGTATGTAATATTTCTAACACTGTACTTACAGCTGAACAAATATCTCTACTAAATAAAGGACTATCTTTCATTCCTGGTTTTTTTGTTCCTGAGGATAATTTCACACAAGATCTATTTTCATTTTGCAGACTTATTAATCTTAAATTATTTTTTCAGGACAAAGGGGATGTTGAACAGTTACAAATGGATACTTTTAAATATCATGCTTCATCATTCACACCCCCCATGCATCCAACTGTTAACTTATTTTTGCGCAGTGTACTTAATGAGTTACATTTTCAGTATAATCATTGTTTACCAATGTCTAATAATATGACTGATGGTGAAATGTCTTGTTTGGAAGAATTAGTACGTAACAAGGATTTGGTCATTATCAATGCAGACAAAGGAGGGGCAGTGGTGGTGCTAGATTGGAGTTATTATGATATCGAAGCACACAAACAATTGGATGATGCTCGATACTACACCAAAATGCCACTGGACCCCACCCCAGTATTTAAAAAGGAAATAGATGATTTTTTACATTCTGCTTTTGATAATGGCATTATAACCAAAAACACATTAAACCATTTAACAATCTCTGACCCTATTAGACAATATATCTATTTTCTACCGAAAATACATAAAGATCTTCTACATCCACCAGGTAGGCCCATTGTGTCGGGCATGGGCTCACTGAGCCTCTTTCTGAATTTCTAACTATGCATTTGAAGCCTTTGTTGTCATTTGTTAGATCACGAATACAGGACACTACTCAATTTTTGGGCATTGTTAATGATATGCAGTTGGATTCAGATTGGTGGCTCTGTACTTTGGATGTGTGCTCATTATATACTAATATTCCACATTGGGCCGGATTGGATGCTATTGAATTTTGGCTTTATCAATCTAATATGTATCAACCAGGATTTAATACCTTCTTGTTAAATTTGACTGAGCATGTGTTGACCAAAAATGTTTTTTTCTACAATCAGGAATGTTTTTTACAGATCAGAGGTACAGCAATGGAAGTCCTTTGCCCTATATATGCTGATCTATTCATGGCTTATATAGAACAAATTATGATTTATGATGATACTCATAATTTGTTTCTACCTGAAATTGATATTTGGCGAAGATATTTGGATGATTGCTGGATGGTGTGGAGATCAGTTCTTTCATATCTTCAGGAATTTATGGAATACTTGAATGATAACAAATGGGGAATACAATTTACTATCACCTATGATCAAAAATCCATAACATTTTTGGATGTTTTGGTAACTAGGAATATGGATAACACTCTAAAAACTGAAATCTATAGAAAATTTCTCCAATATAACACCATACTCCACGCCTCCAGCTTTCATCCAAAACATATCGCCAAAAACATTCCAAAATCACAATTCATCAGAATCAGACGTAACTGCTCTGACAACATTAGTTTTGCTCATCATGCTCAAGATCTGCATAATAGATTTATTGATAGGGGTTACAACTCAGGGTATGTTACAATGGCTCGTAATTATGCCTCAGGTTTACACAGATCAAATCTTTTGGTTACAAAAGAAACCCATTAAGACAAATATACTGCGTTTTACAACCACATTTGGCAGAAACACTAATAATTTCATGAACATTATCAAGGATAATTGGAATATATTGGAAGCGGATGTCAGAACTAAAGCAATTATTCCCAATAAATGTTCATTTTCCTTTCGTAAAGGAAAGAACCTAGCGGGATATTTTAATCATTACAAACATCATTTTGAATCTACCTTACCCCAGGTATATCAAACAACTATTTTGGGGGACAAACTCATTGGTTGTTTTCCCTGTGGCCACTGTGTCAACTGTAAATATATGGTGAAAACAAAAGAATTCACTAGTAGAAACAGTAATAGAGTTTTTGACATTCAATTTTTTGCTAACTGTAATACTGATTGGGCCATATATATGGCATGTTGCACCTGTCACTCATTTTATGTTGGGCAAACCTCTCGACCAGTTAGTTAGGTTCGTGTGTCGGAACATTTGAGTGACATTAGATGTAAAAAAACATCTAATGCACTATATAAACATACACTTGTACACAATAAGGCACAATTTCATTTTACAATTATTGACAAGGTTATTGGCGATAGAACCAACAAATGTGGCTGGCACAAAAAACTTGATGTGAAAGAAAAGAAATGGATCACCAAACTTGGTGCACTCTTCAACCCAGGGCTTAATGAATGTTTATAAATAAATTTGGCAAAGTATATATTCTTGATGAATATTCATGAGTATAGTATGTCCAAATTTGGTGTACTTCTCAGCCCAGGGCTTAATGAATGTTTATTAATAAATTTGGAAAGTGTATAATTTTGATAAATATTCATGAGCATAGTATCTTCTGTTCAACCAATCATAATTTTTTCATGATTATATAAGCACTTCATGATTGGCTTCTTTGTAAAACACTGAAGAAGGCTAGGTTTATATCCGGGCCGAAACCGGTTTGTCTGTAAGCTCTCATGTTGCTTTGGTAGTTTATTATTATTAAACTACTTATTTATCAGTGGTCCACTTGTTGCTGGCTTGTTTCCTTTTGTTTTTGACATTTTTATAGCCGTGCAGCTCCTTACGTGCAGGGGATATCTTTGGAGGTTACACTATGGTATTCTACCCATATGTTATGACTGCAGATGCATCCTTGAAGGACATAGTACAGTTTTGTACCTACCATAAATGTAGATGTCCGATAGGTATGCATCTGCAGTCAAATACCACCCTCCTTCCCCTCTGTGGTATTCCTAGGGTACTTACCCCTCTCTTAGCTAGCTGGGGGAATCTATTATGGTGTATTTGTTTGTATGTATGTATATATATATATATATATATATATATATATATATATATATATATATATACTTTTTGATTTCTACTGTTTGGAATTTTCTACTTTTATACAAATTTAGCCTTCCTAGAGGGCACCTGGCATCTGGGGCAAGAAACACTGAGGAAAATGGCGTCGGCTGATGCCTTTATACCCCAGGAGCTATGACGTCGGGTGAAGTGCGACATCAGCCGAGGCCAGACCCAGACTTTGGAATCCGGCCGACCGAAGGGCTGCCTGAGGCAGGACAACCCATATGTTATGACTGCAGATGCATACCTATCGGACATCTACATTTATGGTAGGTACAAAACTGTACTTTGTTTCTCAAGCTCTAGTAATGTTTCCAAACTGGAATATGTTACCCATATTGCTAGTATTTAAATCTGTTGTACCAATTCCCTTTATGTTCATAACTGAAGGTTGTACTGTAGCTCAGAATTAGTAATATGGTTCCTAACAAGAAACAGGAGTGTATGATGTGTGCTTGTCATATGTGTCCAACAGCAGTACTAGTAGTTCTACTAGAGTGAGAAAAGTTTCTATAAATAGACATGTATAGGTATTGCCTAGGACTACTTTCTGAGGCAGTAATTACAGAGGAAGTGACATCATCACCCACTGAATATAAATGTTGCAGCTTTAGGGGTGGGTGAATTTGGTAAGGTGACAGTACACCACTGCCACAGTGATTTCACTCCATGCATTTGTAAGTGTTTACACAGGAATGGCACTTTATTCTCTGATTTCAAAAGTCCAGAACCCTGCTAGTTAAGGAGTACCTCACTGTATAATATGACGAAAATGACTAAATGTTTGCTTCAGAGCAAGGCAAGTAGATGACATGTACAGTTGCTATATTAAATAAACAGGTCTTTTTTTCATCTAATTTCAGTTTAGGCAACTGTAAATGCAGCCCAAGGTGTAGGTTATTCTCAGTAGGAGCATGGGTATGTAATACAGAGCATACAAAGCAGACCAAAGCCTTCACACTAAAGGCAGGTTTTCCAGAGGGAATTTGTCAACTCCATGCCACCAGAATAGTTGAGGTGGCATGAGGCATGCACTCCATCCTTCCGTGCCAATTTCTTCTGTGCCTGGGCACTACTTAAGCCATAGATGTTCATCGTGTTACCTTGCTGCAGTCATCACACTTGGGTTATCCTGCCGTCAGGTGGTCCTGCAGTCGGCTCGAATTCCAAAGTCTTGGTCCGACGTCGGTTGCTGTCGCTTCTTCCCTCATGTCAGTGCGCCAGGGGTATATAAGAGGCATCCAACGCCATTTTCTTCAGTCTTTCCTGCCGCGCATTGCCCGAAGCAGAAGCAGTTCACAAGTGCCGGTCGGCCGACACCTGAGATTTTCGATTTGAATTTCAGTCCGAAGTCTTCAATAAAGCTAAGTACCCCATTGGGGAACATTTTCTTGCCTCAGTCCGATGTCAGAAAAAGTTAACAATTCCTCATAAGGACTTCCATTCCTATTGTATTCCTTGCCTAGGCACAGACCACGACGTCACAGGTTGTCGGTTTTGCGCTAGGTTTAATAAATGCACTATCAAACGCCGTTTTGACTTCGCACGGCATTACTTTGGTAGGAAATTTAATTATAACATGCCATCGGAGAAGCCGACGACCGCAATTCATAAAAAAACGCAAGGATAAGGACAGGCAGGCTAGGAATAAGCCAGACCCCGAGGCCTCAGCTGGGCCTGTCGCCGGTTCTCCGGTTTTCAGTGAGGCGCCTACGCAGCCCCTGACGACCACAGAGCTGGAACCCCAGACAGCTGCCGACTCCCACGCCGAGTCTACTAGGCCGATGCAGCCATCTACCGACACCGGAGCATAATTAGACACCGGTGCAGAGGAAACACCTTCGCTTACAGAAGGTGTCTTCAGACCGACTACACTCACCATTAAATCTTATGCTAAGCTTAAAACTCCTTTAAAGCCTAAGAAAACTGTTCATCAGTCTACAGGTCAAGGCCCTATGCCTAATAAACAGATGCTTAAGATGGCTGAAGATTTAATTACCCTTATCAGGGGTTCCCATCCCCCTCCTGATAAAAGACCAAGACAAGAGGAGGATTATGCATCCTCTGTCCAGGTTTCTCTCTCCTCAGATTCTTCTGAGGAACAGGATTACACTTTTCCACCTTATGAGGATTCTGATGCTGAAGACTCTATTCCCTCAGCATCTCCCCCTGAAGACTACTCCTTTGGGGAAACATTACATACCTTGAGGGAACATTTCCACTGGGAAGGCCAGGATTACTCAGATTCTAAAAAAAGGCTCCGAGAGTTCCTTTTATTACCCCAGCACAGACTTCTTGCTATCCCTCCTGTTTTAGATATTGTGGATGATGTTTACCTGGAGTCTAGTTTAAATCCAGACTCTCTACCTCCTGCTCCAGCCAAACCAGACAGATACTACTGAGTACCTGACTCACACAAATTCCTTTATAAAAGCCCTATAGCTGACCCAGAAACCATTTCCCAAGGTCCTAAGGGAGCAAAAGCTTCTATGGCTAAAAATCTTGTGCCCTCTGAAAGAGATTCCAGAGCCCTAGATAGATGGGGAAAGAAAATATACACCTCTGCAACTCTGGCTATGAGAGCATTAAATTGCCAGTTTCACATGTTGAAATATCAACAATCCTGATGTCTCAGTTAAAACAAAAAATGAGCACACATTCAGAACAGCCTGAATTCAAGGAAATGCAGGATCTGTTGCATGCAGCTGAACAGGTGGGCAAGCATACTTTGCAATGTGGTTTTGATTCATTGGAAGCTTCCTGTAGAGCAGCTGTTACTGGCTCTGTCAATCGTAGACATGCTTGGTTAAAAAAGCAAACCCTCCCTGACCATGTTAAAGCAAAATTATTAGATGCACCTTTACAACAAGATGTGTTGTTTGGTGTCAAAGCAGAAGAGGTTTTAAAGAAAATGGAGGATAAGGCTAAATCTATGCAAACGGTCAAGGATTTCTTGCAGGTACAACCCCCTCGCTTCAGCAGAAATTGGCCAACCAAAAATTGGTCCTTTCCAGCTTCAAACAGATCACAGAGGGGCAAATATAGATGCCCAAGGGGCAGAGGTCAGTCACAGGGCCCTTACAAACCTCGCCAATGGGGTTCTGCTACCCAGAAAGGAGGAGAAGACAGGCCCCAAGCTAGCAGAAGGCAGACACAATGACTCTATCCTCAAACTACCAAGCAAATCTCTCCTGGCAACACCCTTGGGAGGAAAACTAGCATTTTTTGCAGACAAATGGCACATCATCACAAAAGACAAATGGGTTCTAAACATTGTCTCTCAAGGCTACAGATTCCACTTTCATACCTTACCAAGGATCAAAGGAATGCCAAACCTGCCACCAAATCAATGGGCAGATTCACAAAAACAAATTGCAGCTCTCATGAACATGAGAGCCATTCAACAGGTACCTTCACAGGAGCAAGGACAAGGATTTTACTCAAGACTCTTCCTGGTTCCAAGAAAGGACAAAGCATGGAGACCCATTCTGGATCTTTCACTTGTGATCACCTATCTGCAAGTGCCAAAATTCAAGATGCTAACACTACAGCAGCTTCTTCCCATGCTGGGCAAGAATGCTTGGCTAGTCACTTTGGACCTCAAGGAGGCATACCTGCATGTCCCTGTCAGACAAAATTGCAGAATATACCTCCGTTTCATTGCAGGTTCAACGCATTATCAATTCTCTGCACTGCCCTTTGGCTTATCTACTGCACCCAGGGTCTTCACAAAGTGCCTGGCACCAGTAATTGCATACTGCAGACAAAGAGGAATTCAAATATACCCATACCTGGACGACTGTCTTATTCAAGCAGAAAGCAAGGACATTCTTTTACAGCATCTGGCATTTGTCAAACACCTTCTAAGTTGCCTAGGGTGCACAGTAAACGAAAAGAAATCAAAACTAGTGCCCTCACAAAACATAATATTCCTGGGTGCCAGCTTGAATACAACGGCCCAGATGGCTTATCTCACGCCAGACAAACAACGACAGCTGTTTCAATATTTCAAAATAATGGCAACAAAGACCCAACTCCCTGCAAGAAAAATTCTGCAGGCCTTGGGATTCATGGCATTTTCCATAATATTAATACCATTTGCAAAACTGCATATGAGGAAATTACAGTGGTACCTGAAAAGTGTATGGACTCAGCACAGCCACAGCTTGGAAACCATGATTCCACTCATTCCCTGCCTTCAACAGGAGTTTCTATGGTGGGCACAGGCATGTCACCTCAACAAGGGTCAGCCTTTCACCTACCCACAGCCAGGCAAACTATGACAACGGATGCATCGGACTATGCCTGGGGAGCACACATGGCAGGACAGTGCATTCAGGGCAAATGGACTACAGATCAGAGACACCTGCATATCAATCAAAAAGAAATGCTCGCAGTGCAGAATGCCCTAACAGCTTTCAAGGACCTTCTACACCCAGGACAACTACTAATAAGGACAGACAACACCACAGTTATGTGGTACATAAACAAGCAAGGGGACGCACATTCCTACCCTCTATGCAGGCAAGCAATGACCTTGTGGAACTCTTCACCGTCTTACCAGGTTCAATTACAAGCACAATTCCTGCCAGGAAAGAAAAAAACACATTGGCAGACGACCTAAGCAGAAACATCATGGATCCACACGAATGGAAATTAGATCCACAAGTATTTGCAATGATAGCTCAAAAATGGGGACGCCCAGACATAGATCTGTTTGCAAGCCCCAACAACCACCAACTTCAAAAATTTTGCACAAGGACCTTCCATCCACTAGCTTGGAAAGTGGACGCCCTCTCATTCGGTTGGAAAACATTAACAGTGTACGCCTTCCCTCCACTGCCTCTTCTAGCAAAGGTACTGCTGAAAGTCAGATTAGAGAGGCCACAAATGATTCTCGTTGCACCAGACTGGCCATGCCAATATTGGTATCCAATTTTAAGGAACATGGCCCAGGGCCCACCATGGATTTTGCCACAAATTCCTCACCTGCTCACCCAGCGAGACAATCTGATTCACCACAGCCAGCTCAAGACTTTAAACCTGGCTGCATGGCAGATTACCTAAACAACCAGCCAACACCTTTATCCAAAGCTGTTATGGATGTCATTCTGGAGGCCAGGAGGCCCAGCACCAGAAAAACCTATTCAGACGAATGGAAAATATTTTGCGCCTGGAACCAGGCTAAAGGCCTAAATCCCCTGGAGCCGAACATTCCTCAGATTCTACAATATTTAACTGAGATGTTACACAAAGGACTTTCCTTTTCATCTGTTAAGATCCACGCCTCAGCAATTTCAGCTCATTAAAGCACGGATCCCCCTTTATTTTCACATCCACTCCTAAGACAGTACCTCAGAGGGGCTAAGAACTTAAGACCGCCAAGGAGAGCTCCAACACCTACATGGGATCTCAACTTTGTCGTGGAAAAACTTACACTGCCACCCTCTGAACCAGTTTTTTCAACTGATTTAAAATTTATTTCATGGAAAAATGTCCTACTACTAGCAATAACCTCAGCTAGAAGAGTGTCAGAGCTACAGGCACTAGTGGCAGTGGAACCTTTCCTCATTTTTCATCAAGACAGAGTCTCTCTACAGACTAATCCTTCCTTTATGCCAAAGGTGGTATCCAGTGTGGCCCTAAACCAAACCATTCACTTGCCCACCTTCTTCCCAAATCCCCAGAACACAGGAGAAAGACTCCTGCACTCTTTGGACATTCACAGGCAATTACGTTACTACTTGGATAAAACTAAGGCTTTCAGAAAAACTGACCAGCTCTTTGTAGCCTATGCTACAGGATCACAAGGAAATGCTATCTCAAAACAGACCATTTCTAAATGGATAGGACATTGCGTACGTTTCTGCTACACGCATCATGGGAAACCAGTACCTGCTAACATTAGGTCCCACTCCACCAGGGCTACAGCTACATCAGCAGCCTTTCTCAGGGGAGTGCCAACCAAGGATATTCTGGAAGCTGCTACTTGGAGTTCAGTGCACACCTTCACCAAACACTATCACTTACCTCTTTACTCTAAGACTAGAGCTGGTTTTGCCACTGCAATTTTGCAGGGCCAACTAGCTTCTCCTAACCCTGTTTGACTCCACTTCCCCTCCTTAGCTTTGGGATTCAACCCAAGTGTGATGACTGCAGCAGGGTAACATGATGAACATAGTACAATTTTGTACCTACCATAAATGTAGATGTTAGAGTGTTCACCCTGCTGCAGTCCAGGTTACCGTCCCTCCATCCCCTCTGAACTAGCTGAACTTATCTCTACCACTTTATCCTTTTCTACCTCTGTGGTGTATTTGCTTGT